>NC_084733.1:7670164-7690164 GCF_033978785.1 Entelurus aequoreus | reverse complement strand
ATACATGATGTAAGTATATATGTCATGTAGTAACATTCATAATAACATGTAATATATACATGATGTAAGTATGTATGTCATGTAGTAACATTCATAATAACCTGTAATATATACATGATGTAATTATATATGTCATGTAGTAACATTCATAATAACATGTAATATATACATGATGTAAGTATATATGTCATGTAGTAACATTCATAATAACATGTAATATATACATGATGTAAGTATATATGTCATAAGGTACCATTCATAATAACATGTAATATATCACACCATGCTGCTCAGTAAACACCATGCACTTCCTGTGTTAATGCCGTAAACCGTAAATAAGCGTCCGTAGCGTTTTTGCGCGAAATTATTATTCATTCATCACTCCGAGCAACGTTTTTAAGTTTTACAATATAACTAAAACAATTCATACTTACTAAACCATCCCTTGTGTGATGCGTGTGGCAGTGTTTGCATGCATATTAGTACATGCTATTGTAATGTAATCAAGCTAGCGTCGTTAGCATTAGCTAATATGCTAAAACCTTTACGAGTGTCTGTGTTAGTATTATTTACTTACAATGGCATTATTTTCGTATCGTTTGGTAAATTCACCAAAACGTCACCGTGGAGTTATTGAGTCTGTACAGCTGATTGGAGACTTCTGTTTTGTTTGATCAGCCGTTTTACTGCCGTGTTACAGACACCGTTTGGAAACAATTAACTGTTGTAAATAAACATTTACTAAACATTTCTGTGCAAATAACTCATTTCACAACATAATTATCTGGGATTTATAGTCCGGTGCGGCTAATACATGGATACATATTTAGTTACTGTAACATTTTGTGGGTGTGGCTTATATCCCGGTGCGCTCTATAGTCAGGAAAAAGGGGTGTGTAATGAAATGTGCAGTATTTCAAGTAAATCATGAGACAAATGCAAAGCCAGCAGAACACATTAGAATAATCTACATGACAAAACAAATAGAGTTGGCTCCAGGGAAGAGTTGGAAAAATGCTACTTTATTAGCATAGTCCCTTCTTGTGGCTAAAAGATTGCACTGAAATCATAAACACTCCAATTATTCTCTAGACCAGGGGTCACCAACCTTTTTGAAACCAAGAGCTACTTCTTGGGTACTGATTAATGCGAAGGGCTACCAGTTTGATACACACTTAAATAAATTGCCAGAAATAGCCAATTTGCTCAATTTACCTTTAACTCTGTGTTATTATTAATAATGAATGATATGTACACTTAATTGAACGGTTTAAAAGAGGAGAAAACACGAAAAAAATGACTATTCAATTTTGAAGCATTGTTTATCATGTTTATCTTCAATTTCGACTCTTTAAAATACAAAATTCAACGGAAAATTAAAGCTGCAAGCAGCGTTGGTCGGGTCCGCCTTTTGGCAGGTGCTAGTCCTAATTAGATCGCAATTTCCGCTAGTCCTGATGTGTGTAAAAAGTTTGGTGAGTTTTGAAGTATTTTAAGGGGGTCAAATTACAGCGCAAAGAGGCAAAAATTATAGTGTTTTTATGAAACTTTTGTTTTGAAGGGGTGATTGCGAACTTCCTGTTCATTTTTGCTGAAGGATGTCAGTGTATGAAATGTAGCTCTAAGTCAGACCTACATAGAGGTTTTTGTTGCATGTCTTTACGATATTCGTACTGGGAGTTAGAGGAAGTTGTGTCTGTGTTTTTTTCCTAGGTGCTGCGGCACAGTGGTTCTTTTCTTTGAAGGCTCGTAAAATCAAAACGGTAGCACGTATCAAAACGCCGTCGTCAACTTTTAATCAGAAGGGTTCAATCTCTCTCCTGTAGCAGTTTGAAGCGGAAACGACAAACGCGCTCAGAGGAGATAATGTTTGATGTTTGATGTTTTAACAAAAAGTTAGTTTTGAAGGAGGGATTGCAAACTTCCTGTTGATTTTTGCTGAAGGATGTCAATCTATGAAATGTAGGTCTAAGTGAGACCTACGTAGAGGCTTTTGTTTCATGTCTCTAAGACGTTCCTACCGGAAGTTACAAGCAGTTTTGTCTGAGTTTTCCTCTGAGGAGCAGTTTTGTCTCTGTTTTATTCAAAAATTGCGCTAGAGCGCAATTTTGAGTTTTGGGGTTCGGTTTTTTTTTTAGATCGCAATTTCCACCAGTCCCGATGTGAGTTTTGAAGTATTTTAAGGGGGTCAAATTACAGCTCAAAGAGGCAAAAATTAGTGTTTTTAGTCATTTTTTGTGTTGAAGGGGAAATTGCCAACTTCCTGTTGGTTTTTGCCCGAGGATGTGAAATTATGAAAGGTAGGTCTAAGTGAGACCTACATACAGGTTTTTGTTTCATGTCTCTACGACCTTCCTAGTGGGAGTTACAGGCAGTTTGTTTTTGTTTTTTTCCTAGGGGGCGCTAGAGCGCAATTTTGATTTTTGGGTTTTGTTTTTTTTACTAAAGTGTGCTGTCCCAGTTTTTCTATGTGTGTATAAAATTTGGTGAGTTTTGAAGCATGTTAAGGGGGGTAAAGTAGTGCGCAAAGCTGCGGAATAATAATCAACCTTACAATTTCAATAGGTTCCTTTGTACCTGTATAAAGGACTCCCTGTGGGAGTCCTTTATACAGGGTACATGCGAACCCTAAAAAGAAGAGAAAAACTAGCTAATTCGAATCTTTTTGAAAAACTTAAAAAAAGAGTGATTAGTAATTTTTCCTGATTAAGATTAATTTTAGAATTTTGATGACATGTTTTAAATAGGTTAAAATCCAATCTACACTTTGTTAGAATATATAACAAATTGGACCAAGTGATGAGGTGGCGACTTGTCCAGGGTGTACCCCGCCTTCCGCCCGATTGTAGCTGAGATAGGCTCCAGCGCCCCCCGCAACCCCAAAGGGAATAAGCGGTAGAAAATGGATGGATGGATGGATGGACCAAGCTATATTTCTAACAAAGACAAATCATTATTTCTTCTAGATTTTCCGAAACAAAAATTTTAAAAGAAATTCAAAATACTTTGAAATAAAATTTAAATTTGATTCTACAGATTTTCTAGATTTGCCCGAATAATTTTTTTGAATTTTAATCATAATAAGTTTGAAGAAATATTTCACAAATATTCTTCGTCGAAAAAACAGAAGCTAAAATTAAGAATTAAATTAAAATGTATTTATTATTCTTTACAATAAAAAAAATAATATTACTTGAACATTGATTTGAATTGTCAGGAAAAAAGAGGAAGAAATTTAAAAGATAAAAAGGTATATGTGTTTAAAAATCCTAAAATCATTTTTAAGGTTGTATTTTTTCTCTAAAATTGTCTTTCTTAAAGTTATAAGAAGCAAAGTAAAAAAATTAATGAATTTATTTAAACAAGTGAAGACCAAGTCTTTAAAATATTTTCTTGGATTTTCAAAATCTTTTTTTGAGTTTTGTCTCTCTTAGAATTAAAAATGTTGAGCAAAGCGAGACCAGCTTGCTAGTAAGTAAATACAATTTACAAAATAGAGGCAGCTCACTGGTAAGTGCTGCTATTTGAGCTATTTTTAGAACAGGCCAGCGGGCTACTCATCTGGTCCTTACGGGCTACCTGGTGCCCGCGGGCACCGCGTTGGTGACCCCTGCTCTAGGAGCAAGGCCTGATGGAATCAGAGCACTTCTTGAGATGAACACCAGGAGCTTTCACTCATGTGAAACTTCTCCTTTGCGGAGATGATCCATCAACCTCACAGCACAAAGTTGTGTGAACATTGGATCAAAGTTGTGTGAACATTGGATCAAAGTTGTGTGAACATTGGACCAAAGTTGTGTGAACATTGGATCAAAGTTGTGTGAACATTGAACCAAAGTGGTGTGAACATTGGATCAAAGTTGTGTGAACATTGAACCAAAGTTGTGTGAACATTGGACCAAAGTTCACACAACCAAAGTTGTGTGAACAGTGGACCAAAGTTGTGTGAACATTGGACCAAAGTTGTGTGAACATTGGACTAAATTTGTGTGAACATTGGATCAAAGTTGTGTGAACATTGAATCAAAATATTGTGAACATTGGATCAAAGTTGTGTGAACATTGGACCAAAGTTGTGTGAACATTGGATCAAAGTTGTGTAAACATTGGACCAAAGTTGTGTGAACATTGGATCAAAGTTTTGGGAAAATTGAATCAAAGTTGTGAGAACATTGGACCAAAGTTGTGTGAACATTGGATCAAAGTTGTGTGAACATTGGACCAAAGTTATGTGAACATTGGACCAAAGTTGTGTGAACATTGGACCAAAGTTGTGTGAACATTGGACCAAAGTTGTGTGAACATTGGATCAAAGTTGTGTGAACATTGGATCAAAGTTGTGTGAACATTGGACCAAAGATGTGTGAATATTGGATCAAAGTTATGTGAACATTGGACCAAAGTTGTGTGAACATTGAATCAAAGTTGTGTGAACATTGGACCAAAGTTGTGTGAACATTGAACCAAAGTTGTGTGAATATTTGACCAAAGTTGTGTGAACATTGGGTCAAAAGTGTGTGAACATTGGACCAAAGTTGTGTGAATATTGGATCAAAGTTGTGTGAACATTGAACCAAAGTTGTGTGAACATTGGACCAAAGTTGTATGAACATTGGTCCAAAGTTGTGTGAACATCGGATCAAAGTTGTGTAAACATTGGACCAAAGTTGTGTGAACATTGGATCAAAGTTATGTGAACATTGGATCAAAGTTGTTTGAACATTGGACCAACGTTGTGTGAACATTGGATCAAAGTTGTGTGATCATTGGGTCAAAGCTGTGTGAACATTGGATCAAAGTTATGTGAACATTGGATCAAAGTTGTGTGAACATTGGATCAAAGTTGTGTGAACATTAGATCAAAGTTGTCTGAACATTGGATGGAAGTTGTGTGAACATTGGACCAAAGTTGTGTGAACATTGGACCAACGTTGTGTGAACATTGGATGGAAGTTGTGTGAACATTGGACCAAAGTTGTGTGAACATTGGACCAAAGTTGTGTGAACATTGGATGGAAGTTGTGTGAACATTGGACCAAAGTTGTGTGAACATTGGACCAAAGCTGTGTGAACATTGGGCCAAAGTTGTGTGAACATTGGATGGAAGTTGTGTGAACATTGGACCAAAGTTGTGTGAACAGTGGACCAAAGTTGTGTGAACATTGGATCAAAGCTGTGTGAACATTGGATCAAAGTTATGTGAACAGTGGACCAAAGTTGTGTGAACATTGGATCAAAGTTGTGTGTATATTGGACCAAAGTTGTGTGAACATTGGACCAAAGATGTGTGAACATTGGATCAAAGTTGTGTGAACATTGAACCAAAGTTGTGTGAACATTGGATCAAAGTTGTGGGAACATTGAATCAAAGTTGTGTGAACATTGGACCAAAGTGGTATGAACATTGGACCAAATTTGTGTGAACATTGGACCAAAGTTTTGTGAACATTGGATCAAAATTGTGTGAACGTTGGACCAAAGTTGTGTGAACTTTGGACCAAAGTTGTGTGAACATTGGACCAAAGTTGTGTGAACATTGGACTAAAGTTGTGTGAACATTGGATCAAAGTTGTGTGAACATTGGACCAAAGTTGTGGGAACATTGGACCAAAGTTGTGTGAACATTGGACCAAAGTTGTGTGAACATTGGACCAAAGTTGTGTGAACAGTGGACCAAAGTTGTGTGAACATTGGACCAAAGTTGTGTGAACATTGGATCAAAGTTGTGTGAACATTGGATCAAAGTTGTGTGAACAGTGGACCAAAGTTGTGTAAACAGTGGACCAAAGTTGTGTGAACATTGGATGGAAGTTGTGTGAACATTGGACCAAAGTTGTGTGAACATTGGACCAAAGTTGTGTGAACAGCAGTGTTGGGTTAGTTACTGAAAACCAGTAACTAGTTACAGTTACTAATTACTTGATTCCAAAAGTAACTCAGTTACTAACTCAGTTACTAACTCAGTTACTTACACCAAAAAGTAATGTGTTACTGTGAAAAGTAACTTTTTAGTTACTTGTTTTTTTCTTCTTTTTTTTTAAGGCTTCCATTAATGCCCTTTTAGCCTTCATGTCAGTACTGTTATTGCACCGGAGAATAACACAATGTGTTGATCAACTTGACATGCATTTGCATCACTGAACTCTGCTAAGCAATGTGGTCTAAATACAACACACAAAGACAAAGATATGTTTCAAAAAAACTATTTAAAATAGCTGCAACATAACATACATAAGTAACAAACCGCATAATAACAACATGTCACAACATAGCTGTAAACCTGGCTTCACCCAAGGAAGGCACACATGACATGATTATATGTCATGTCACTGTATACCGCACACATACTGCTATACACAAAGCATAACCAGGCGTTTTTTTCTCTCAAGGAATTGTAAAATAAAATCATGTCTTCAGGAGATCAACACTGTACTGAAGCCCAGCACACTCTACACACTCTATTTCCCCAATTTTAGTTTAGAGAAAAGGAAAGATTGGCCTGGCCCACTAGGATCCATCTTTATGTTTGTGAACTTTAAAGTCTATACATTTAGAGTGATGTAATAATCAAACACTCTAGAAGTCTAGAATGAAAGAGTATATAAGACAATTGAGGTGAAGTGTGTACCTTCAGTGCTGAATGATGAGCAGAGGCAGAGTTTGGAGAGTTTTCTTTAGCTTGCTTTCCATTTTTATGTACTCACTGTCCAGGTACTTGGAAAATGTTCTCCGTGCCATTTGCCGTTTGACGCTGCTATCATGCTAATTAGCTGCCGGAAATCGGGTGACTCCACTGTAGAAATAGCCTGCATGTCTTCTAGCACATACGCTGCAATGACTCTATCAATGTTGTCCTGGCTGGCAGTGCCTCCGTTAAAATCCTTAGGCAGAGGTGGAGGTGAAGTGTGTCTCTCTTTACTAGCTTCGTCCAAGCTTGTTGCTTTTGTAGCTGTTTCAGCAGATTTCAATTGCTGTTTTGGGCAGTAGATAGGATCTTTGATCCAAGACACAACTTACATTTAACTAAAATGTTCTTTTCTTTGTGCTCGACAAAAGAAAAGTAGTGAGAATGTCTCCATGTTAAGAAACTCGGCTTCGGGCTTCGCCATGATGTCTTGTTGTTAGTAAACCCAGACACGCCCCCTCCACCACACACACACACAAACACACACACACACACACACACCGCCTCTTCTCTTCTCCCGCTTGAGACACAGGAAGATTCAGAAGGACGACAATGCAGCTCTCCAATAAAACACACTCAGATCTTCTGTTTCCAGCCGATACTACATAAAAAATAACGTACAATAACGCAGTAACGCATCATGTAGTAACGGTAACTGAGTTACTGAATATAAAAAATAACGCGTTAGACTACTAGTTACCGCCGAAAATAACGTGTTAGTCCCAACACTGGTGAACAGTGGACCAAAGTTGTGTGAACATTGGACCAAAGCTGTGTGAACATTGGATCAAAGTTGTGTGAACATTGAATCAAAGTTGTGTGAACATTGCACCAACGCTGTGTGAACATTGGATCAAAGTTGTGTGAACATTGGATCAAAGTTGTGTGAACATTGCACCAAAGTTGTGTGAACATTGAATCAAAGTTGTGTGAACATTGGGACCAAGTCCTAGGTTCCTCTTTGAGGTGTGCAAGTATTCCCAGCCAGCTACTAGTCTATGCTAACAAGTGACTGAGGCTTTAAGAAGAGCAGCTTGGTCTTACCTTGGTGTGCAGCTTGGACAGCTGCTTCTCATCCAAGTAGGCCTGAGTGTAGACGCGTCTCTTGTAGCGGAACTGAAAGCAAGTGGAAGGAACCGTTAGGGGGAGAACTCATGGTGGTTTGTACTCTACTAACAACAACACATTTGTTTCCATGATTCAAGAACTATTGGACAAAGAAGAGAGTCTTCTTCCCACCAGTAAACACCAGCATGGAACACTTGGTGTTCATCTCCTCCTGTCAGTCATGGCCGCCTCAGGGACTCAATGCGGGTCAATCAATGACACGCACAAGACTAAGACTTAGTTGTACTCCACCAAGACTTAGTTGTACTCCACCAAGAGGTAGTTGTACTCCACCAAGTGGTAGATGTACTCCACCAAGACTTAGTTGTACTCCACCAAGAGGTAGTTGTACTCCATCAAGAGGTAGGTGTACTCCACCAAGTGGTAGTTGTACTCCACCAAGACTTAGTTGTACTCCACCAAGTGGTAGTTGTACTCCACCAAGACTTAGTTGTACTCCACCAAGTGGTAGTTGTACTCCACCAAGACTTAGTTGCACTCCACTAAGTGGTAGTTGTACTCCACCAAGACTTAGTTGTACTCCACCAAGAGGTAGTTGTACTCCACCAAGAGGTAGGTGTACTCCACCAAGACTTAGTTGTACTCCACCAAGAGATAGTTGTACTCCACCAAATGGTTAGTTGTACTCCAGCAAGACTTAGTTGTACTCCAGCAAGATGTAGTTGTACTCCACCAAGAGGTAGTTGTACTCCACCAAGTGGTAGTTGTACTCCACCAAGACTTAGTTGTACTCCACCAAGAGGTAGTTGTACTCAACCAAGTGGTAGTTGTACTCCACCAAGACTTAGTTGTACTCCACCAAGTGGTAGTTGTACTCCACCAAGACTTAGTTGTACTCCACCAAGTGGTAGTTGTACTCCACCAAGACTTAGTTGCACTCCACTAAGTGGTAGTTGTACTCCACCAAGACTTAGTTGTACTCCACCAAGTGGTAGTTGTACTCCACCAAGACTTAGTTGTACTCCACCAAGTGGTAGTTGTACTCCACCAAGACTTAGTTGCACTCCACTAAGTGGTAGTTGTACTCCACCAAGACTTAGTTGTACTCCACCAAGTGGTAGTTGTACTCCACCAAGACTTAGTTGTACTCCACCAAGTGGTAGTTGTACTCCACCAAGAATTAGTTGCACTCCACTAAGTGGTAGTTGTACTCCACCAAGACTTAGTTGTACTCCACCAAGAGGTAGGTGTACTCCACCAAGACTTAGTTGTACTCCACCAAGAGATAGTTGTACTCCACCAAATGGTTAGTTGTACTCCAGCAAGACTTAGTTGTACTCCAGCAAGATGTAGTTGTACTCCACCAAGAGGTAGTTGTAATCCACCAAGTGGTAGTTGTACTCCACCAAGAGGTAGTTGTACTCCACCAAGAGGTAGGTGTCCTCCCCCAAGACTTAGTTGTACTCCACCAAGAGGTAGTTGTACTCCACCAAGACTTAGATGTACTCCACCAAGTGGTAGTTGTACTCCACCAAGACTTAGTTGTACTCCAACAAGAGGTAGATGTACTCTACCAAGTGGTAGTTGTACTCCACCAAGTGGTAGTTGTACTCCACCAAGAGGTAGTTGTACTCCATCAAGAGGTAGGTGTACTTCACCAAGACGTAGTTGTACTCCAACAAGAGGTAGTTGTACTCCACCAAGAGGTATGTGTACTCCACCAAGACTTAGTTGTACTCCACCAAGAGGTAGTTGTACTCCACCAAGTGGTAGTTGTACTCCACCAAGACTTAGTTGTACTCCAACAAGAGGTAGTTGTACTCCACCAAGAGGTAGTTGTACTCCACCAAGTAGTAGTTGTACTCCACCAAGACTTAGTTGTACTCCACCAAGAGGTAGTTGTACTCCACCAAGTGGTAGTTTTACTCCACCAAGAGGTAGTTGTATTACATCAGGAGGTAGGTGTACTCTACCAAGACTTAGTTGTACTCCACCAAGAGGTAGTTGTACTCCACCAAGTGGTAGTTGTACTCCACCAAGACTTATTTGTACCGTAGTCCAGGAGCACAAGGGAGACGTTCCCTCATGTTTTCACCGAGGGCAACACCCTTCACCGAGGGCAACACCCTTCACCGAGGGGCAACAACCTTCACCGAGGGCAACACCCTTCCCTTTTCCCAACAATGGTTCTCAGGTCGGAACGACGAGGTTCGTGACAATCTGATCGCGATATTCTTATTTGTGCAGGACACAATCACTGCTGCATGCTAGCGCTCGCTTACTGACGTCACTCACCCAACACACTGCCATTCTTAAAGGAGCACACACACACACACACACATAGGCTACTCTCATAACGCCATCTTTCTGTCTCGCTGTGGATTCTCTGCATGGAGTGAGAAGAGAAAGTGTGATATCTTGTTATGTCAACTCAGTAACAGAAACTCTTCCAATGTGTCACTTTAATGAGTAGCTTCCCAAACTACTCAATAGCTTATACACTACTGCCATCTAGTGTCTCAAATCTGCAACTACCTTCAAATCTACTTGAATTATTTGATTGCTTTAGCCGCGCTCATGCTAGCTGGCCGTTAGGCATCTTCTCCGCTGATAAATAGCACCCTTGGTAAGTTGGAAATGGTTTTACTGTATTTATTGGCAAGCTTAACCCTTGTGTGGTGTTCGGGTCTGTCGGACCCGTTTTCATTTTTTATTAAAAGAAAAATGATACAATTAATTAATTTTTCAAATTGAGACTCACTGACTTTGGCTCATTTTCTGTGAAGAACATATATCAGAATACATATTTAATGACCACACACCATACACCCCCCCTACACATTTATATTTCATATAAAATGTCCGGGTCCACTGGACCCGGGGCTAATAGAAGTGTGGAAATTGATGTTCTGTGTACCACACGCACCCCACCCACACACACAGCAGGCCTAGACAGGAGGAGGACAGAGTGTAGGTACACACAACATCAGAGGGTCAAATGTGCGAGAAAATGAGAGCAGACAGTGTTGACAAACAATGTTGCAACCTTGTGTGGGAACCGCAAAAGAAGAATCCCTGCGGGATGCAGAAACTGGCAGAGAAATTTTCCGTGCAACGTTCATATTGTTGTGACTCAGCCAGCGTTTGTGGGTCTGATGGACCCATTGCATTTTGTGGCTTTTAATGCCTCACAATCCAACACTTTTATGTTAAAATACTGAACAGATGTTTATTGGGATAAGGTAAACATCTGTAGAAGGGATAATGACTCAACAAACACAACAACATTGCAGCAATCTTAAATGTCAACACACACTAAAGTCTCCTTGCTGCGCTCCACAACGTTAACCACCATGTTGCTGAAATGAAAAAACAAAAGAAGGAAAGTCATTGTATCTTGTGTTTGCAAAATTTTTGTGGTATTGTTGCACATAGGGCTGGGTAATATGGCTGAAAACGATATCACGATTATACATTGTTTATATTGTTTGATTTCGATAATTATTGATACTTTTTATGACTTATTTAACCCTTGCGTAACGTTCATATTGTTGTGACTCAGCCAGCGTTTGTGGGTCTGATGGACCCGTTGCATTTTGTGGCTTTTAATGCCTCACAATCCAACACTTTTATGTTAAAATACTGAACAGATGTTTATTGGGATAAGGTAAACATCTGTTCAGTATTTTAACATAACAGTGTTGGATTGTGAGGCATTAAAAGCAAGGAGACTTTAGTGTGTGTTGACATTTAAGATTGATGCAATGTTGTTGTGTTTGTTGAGTCATTATCCCTTCTTCTACTGGTTTGATGAATACATACAATATCGTCGTCGTCGGCGGTCACTCGAAACGAGTATGACTGTCCTCCATGGAGGACGCCTGTGCGTGGAATCTTTTAATGTGGGGAGACTGGTGCACGGTCAGCCACCACACAGTCCTTGGCATTGAGCGGGCCAGGGTCCAGTGGCATGGAGACCAAGACGACTGGGGACCCGTCTTTGCTGCAGCCTTCATCCGCCTTCCCAGCCGTTGTGGTGCATTCCGCTGCCGCCATCTTCCGCCTGGTCCACCGTTGAGGCGGTTTTCACTATTCGCCCATAGCTGGGGTTATTTACCCATAGCTGGGACAGGGGTTGACTGGGCACCAGGGCATGTCCACACACCGGTGGGCCTGCATGCCCCGTCTCTGGGGCCCCCTGCTGCTCCGAGATCCCGTACAACTTAGCCTGGAACCGCGAGGTTCCAGTTACCGTGTGTGGCCACGAGGAGGCATGTACGAGTCTTGACAATGGAGAGGCTATGTACCGGCTGAGGAGGCTTATGCACTCGGCTCCTCTTTTCGCCCTCTGAGACAGAGGGCTAGCCGGCGGCACTAGCTGAAAGCAATGAGTATCAGGCAGAAGCAGCATGCAGCATAGCAAGCAAAAGCGGCATGCAGCATGCACTAACTACAGGTACTACTACTCCAAGGCTACTGCACTAGACGCATCACATCGCCCTGTGCGATGTTTTCTGCACACATACACACATACAATATATTCTACACTGCAAAAACTGAAATCTAAGTAAGATTTAATGTCTCAAATAAGGGTGATATTTGCTTATTTTCTGTCTGATTAGATCATTCTTCTCACTAAGCAGATTTTATGTTAGTATTATGCTTGTTTTAAGGGTTTTGGTCCTAAATGATCTCAGTAAGATATTACAGCTTGTTGCTGAGATGTTATGACCTATATTGAGTAAAACATGCTTGAAACTAGAATATCAACTGTTGCAAAGCTGTGTCATCAACACTCACAAGTATAAAACTACTTTTTTAAAGTAATAATTTCTTATTTCTACCATGAAAAAAAAAATCATGACTTTGACACAATTGTGTCTCATAATTAAAACAGATGACAGCCAAAATGGACTTTGCTGTTTTATTTTCAATGAAACAATAGAAAACACGTACTCATATAGTAGTACAGTTGGCACAGTACAGTAAACTGACAGTTAATATTTTAACATGTCACATTTCTAACAATTTTGAACAGAAATAGTTCATGCACATTCAGATAAATTCTTCAAAATTACAATTAAAAATTTTTTGGCCGGGGGCCGGGCTGTATATATGCGCACTAATTGACTGAAAGAGCACGCACTTGGTGCGATGATGTCATGTTATCCATGGAAAAATGCATTTTTAGACCATATGATTTGCCTGAGCAGCTCGGAGACCCCGAGAGTAACAAGCGGTTGCCTTGTTGAATTTCCATTAAGAACAATAAATTAGTTTTTAGTATAAGTTTGCTGGTTTCAAGAAATGTAATGCTGAGCGCATATCATTATGTCAAGATAATGGCACTAGCGTTGACTTCATTTAAGAATATTTTTCAACATATTGAGCAAAAAGGTCTCATATTTTTTTCTACCAAGAAAAGTGCACTTGTTATTAGTGAGAATATACTTATTTGAAGGTATTTTTGGGTTCATTGAAGTTAGCTAATTAGGGACCGAATGTCCCTTTGGGACAGAGGACCCTATTGTATTTGTAAGGTTTTATTATTATTATACCGCCGCCTCTTTGAGCTGTAATTTGACCCCCTTAACATGCTTCAAAACTCACCAAATTTGACACACACATCAGGACTGACGAAAATTGCGATCTAATCAAAAAAACCAAACCCCAAAACTCAAAATTGCGCTCTAGCGACCCTAGGAAGAAAACACAGACAAAACTGCTCCTAGGAAGAAAACACAGACAAAACTGCCTGTAACTTCCAGTAGGAATGTCGTAGAGACATGAAACAAAAACCTCTATGTAGGTCTCACTTAGACCTACATTTCATATCTTGACAACCCCCAGTAAAAATCAACAGGAAGTTTGCAATTCCCCCTTCAAAATAAAAGTTGGGTCAAAACAGTCACCTTTTTTCAAACATGATCTCCTCTGATCGCGTTTGTCGTGTCGGCTTCAAATTAGCACAGGAGAGAGATTGAACCCTTCTGATTAAAAGTTGACGAAAGAGTTTTAATTACTGTTCCGGTTTGGATTTTATGAGCCGTCAAAGTTGGTCCCGCCCATTGCTGCTAGGGACCAAATGTCCCTTTGGGACAGAGGACCCTATTGTATTTGTAAGGTTTTATTATTATTATACCGCCGCCTCTTTGAGCTGTAATTTGACCCCCTTAACATGCTTCAAAACTCACCAAATTTGACACACACATCAGGACTGGCGAAAATTGCGATCTAATAAAAAAAAACAACCCAAAACTCAAAATTGCGCTCTAGCGACCCTATGAAGAAAACACAGACAAAACTGCCTGTAACTTCCAGTAGGAATGTCGTAGAGACATGAAACAAAAACCTCTATGTAGGTCTCACTTAGACCTACATAGAGGATATTAGTTGACAACCCCCAGCAAAAATCAACAGGAAGTTTGCAATTCCCCCTTCAAAACAAAAGTTGGGTCAAAATAGTCACCTTTTTTCAAACATGATCTCCTCTGAGCGCGTTTGTCGTGTCGGCTTCAAATTAGCACAGGAGAGAGATTGAACCCTTCTGATTAAAAGTTGATGAAAGAGTTTTAATTACTGCTCCGGTTTGGATTTTATGAGCCGTCAAAGTCGGTCCCGTCCATCGCTGCTAGGGACCAAATGTCTCTTTAGATCTCACTTAGACCTAGATTTCATACCCTGACATTCTTCAGCAAAAATCAACAGGTTGATTGCCAAGTTGGCAATTCCCCCTTCAAAACAAAAGTTTTGTAAAAACAGTCACCTTTGCCTCTTTGAGCTGTAATTTGACCCCCTTAACATGCTTCAAAACTCACTAAATTGCACACACACATCAGGACTGGCGAAAATTGCGATCTAATCAAAAAACCAAACCCCAAAACTCAAAATTGCGCTCTAGTGCCCCCAAGGAAGAAAGCACAGACAAAACTGCTCCTAGGAAGAAAACAGACAAAACTGCCTGTAACTTCCAGTAGGAATGTCATAGAGACATGAACCTCTATGTAGGTCTCACTTAGACCTACATTTCATATGTTGACAACCCCCAGCAAAAATCAACAGGAAGTTTGCAATTCCCTCTTCAAAATAAAAGTTGGGTCAAAACAGTCACCTTTTTTAAACATGATCTCCTCTAAACGCGTTTGTCGTGTCGGCTTCAAATTAGCACAGGAGAGAGATTGAACCCTTCTGATTAAAAGTTGATGAAAGAGTTTTAATTACTGCTCCGGTTTGGATTTTATGAGCCGTCAAAGTCGGTCCCGTCCATCGCTGCTAGGGACCAAATGTCCCTTTAGATCTCACTTAGACCTAGATTTCATACCCTGACATTCTTCAGCAAAAATCAACAGGTTGATTGCCAAGTTGGCAATTCCCCCTTCAAAACAAAAGTTTTGTAAAAACAGTCACCTTTGCCTCTTTGAGCTGTAATTTGACCCCCTTAACATGCTTCAAAACTCACTAAATTGCACACACACATCAGGACTGGCAAAAATTGCGATCTAATCAAAAAACCAAACCCCAAAACTCAAAATTGCGCTCTAGTGCCCCCAAGGAAGAAAGCACAGACAAAACTGCTCCTAGGAAGAAAACAGACAAAACTGCCTGTAACTTCCAGTAGGAATGTCATAGAGACATGAACCTCTATGTAGGTCTCACTTAGACCTACATTTCATATGTTGACAACCCCCAGCAAAAATCAACAGGATGTTTGCAATTCCCCCTTCAAAATAAAAGTTGGGTCAAAACAGTCACCTTTTTTCAAACATGATCTCATCTGAGTGCGTTTGTCGTGTCGGCTTCAAATTAGCACAGGAGAGAGATTGAACCCTTCTGATTAAAAGTTGATGAAAGAGTTTTAATTACTGCTCCGGTTTGGATTTTATGAGCCGTCAAAGTCGGTCCCGCTCATCGCTGCTAGGGACCAAATGTCCCTTTAGATCTCACTTAGACCTAGATTTCATACCCTGACATTCTTCAGCAAAAATCAACAGGTTGATTGCCAAGTTGGCAATTCCCCCTTTAAAACAAAAGTTTTGTAAAAACAGTCACCTTTGCCTCTTTGAGCTGTAATTTGACCCCCTTAACATGCTTCAAAACTCACCAAATTGCACACACACATCAGGACTGGCAAAAATTGCGATCTAATAAAAAAAAACAGGAAGAAAACAGACAAAACTGCCTGTAACTTCCAGTAGGAATGTCATAGAGACATGAAACAAAAACCTCTATGTAGGTCTCACTTAGACCTACATAGAGGTTATATGTTGACAACCCCCAGCAAAAATCAACAGGAAGTTTGCACTTCCCCCTTCAAAATAAAAGTTGGGTCAAAACAGTCACCTTTTTTCAAACATGATCTCCTCTGAGCGCGTTTGTCGTGTCGGCTTCAAATTAGCACAGGAGAGAGATTGAACCCTTCTGATTAAAAGTTGATGAAAGAGTTTTAATTACTGCTCCGGTTTGGATTTGGATTTGCAGCTTTAATTTGACTTGTTTTGGAAAGTCTTGACAAGCCAAATGTTCTTGTTCTATTGGCAGATAATTTTGCTTAGTTCAAGTAAAATACCCCTCATTTTTGTATTTTTTTTTTCTTGTTTTTGAACACTGACTTCTTTTTGCAGTGTAGACATGATAGTGTCTGCTAAGTGTGCAGTTTTTCACTAAAACAGAGACTTTTGTCAAGGCGAGAACTAGGGATGTCCGATAATGGCTTTTTGCCGATATCCGATATTCTGATATTGTCCAACTCTTTAATTACCGATACCCATATCAACCGATACCCATATCAACCGATATATGCAGTCGTGGAATTAACACATTATTATGCCTAATTTGGACAACCATGTATGGTGAAGATAAGGTACTTTTTAAAAAAAATAAATAAAGATAACTAAATTAAAAACATTTTCTTGAATAAAAAAGAAAGTACAACAATATAAAAACAGTTACATAGAAAGTAGTAATTAATGAAAATGAGTAAAATTAACTGTTAAAGGTTAGTACTATTAGTGGACCAGCAGCACGCACAATCATGTGTGCTTACGGACTGTATCCCTTGCAGACTGTATTGATATATATTGATATATAATGTAGGAACCAGAATATTGATAACAGAAAGAAACGGGGGGAGGGAGGTTTTTTGGGTTGGTGCACTAATTGTAAGTGTATCTTGTGTTTTTTATGTTGATTTAATAAAAAAATAAAAAATAAAATAAAAAATAAAATAAAAACGATACAGATAATAAAAAAACCGATACCGATACCGATAATTTCCGATATTACATTTTAACGATATTATCGGACATCCGTTGCGAGAACCAATGATTCATGTTTACATCGTTTCTCATGGGGAACTCTGCTTGCCAATATGAACTTTTAGGTTTACGAACCATGTTCAAGATCCCTAAATCCAGGTTCCTCTTTAGTAGCAGGAACGTATTACTATTATTGAAATACTTTAAATATTATGAAATGATACTTTGAGTAACTTATCATTCATAGTGTGACTTGTAAAGTGATATCTCATTACAGTGGATGATAAGTCCAGTGATATCATGACAGGACACATGACCTATCTCCTTGATTGACTAAAGGTGAGATGTCAGTTTTGCAGGAGCCATGACCTACCTCCAGGTACGGTACAGGTGCGATGGAGGGGAAAGGATATTCCCTCAGCTGTCTTTCCTCGTCCAGGAACTTGCCGGCCTTGCCGTTGTACGCCGGCTGGAAGAGGCCATAGTTGAGGACGTCCTTCAGGCTCTGGTTGAGCGTGCAGAGGATCCTCTGCTTGGACAGCCAGATGGGAGCGTCCACGTTGAACTTGATACATTTCTGCAACAAAACAGAATATTTCTAAATATCACATCATGGACTTTAGTGTGAGGAGAAATAGACTGAGGAGTAGTTTTATACGCAGAGAAGACATCTCAGTGTATCACAACGGTATCTCAGTGTATCATAATGATATCTCAGTGTATCACAACGGTATCTCGGTGTATCACAATGATATCTCAGTGTATCACAACAATATATCAGTGTATCACAATGATATCCCAGTGTATCACAATGATATCTCAGTGTATCACAATAATATATCAGTGTATCACAATGATATCTCAGTGTATCATAATGATATCTCAGTGTATCACAACAATATATCAGTGTATCACAATGATATCTGAGTGTATCACAATGATATCTCAGTGTATCACAACAAAATCTCAGTGTATCACAATGATATCTCAGTGTATCACAATGATATCTCAGTGTATCACAACGATATCTCAGTGTATCACAATGATATCTCAGTGTATCACAACAATATATCAGTGTATCACAATGATATCTCAGTGTATCACAACAATATCTCAGTGTATCACAATGATATCTCAGTGTATCACAACGATATCTCAGTGTATCACAATGATATCTCAGTGTATCACAATTGATATCTCAGTGTATCACAACAATATCTCAGTGTATCACAATGATATCTCAGTGTATCACAACAATATCTCAGTGTATCACAATGATATCTCAGTGTATCACAACAATATCTCAGTGTATCACAATGATATCTCAGTGTATCACAACGATATCTCAGTGCATCACAATGATATCTCAGTGTATCACAATAATATCTCAGTGTATCACAACAATATATCAGTGTATCACAATGATATCTCAGTGTATCATAATGATATCCCAGTGTCTCACAACAATATCTCAGTGTATCACAATGATATCTCAGTGTATAACAACGATATCTCAGTGCATCACAATGATATCTCAGTGTATCACAATGATATCTCAGTGTATCATAATGATATCTCAGTGTATCACAACAATATATCAGTGTATCATAATGATATCTCAGTGTATCACAACAATATATCAGTGTATCACAATGATATCTCAGTGTATCATAATGATATCTCAGTGTATCACAACAATATATCAGTGTATCACAATGATATCTCAGTGTATCAAAATTGATATCTCAGTGTATCACAATGATATCTCAGTGTATCACAACAATATCTCAGTGTATCACAATGATATCTCAGTGTATCACAACAATATCTCAGTGTATCACAATGATATCTCAGTGTATCACAACGATATCTCAGTGTATCACAATGATATCTCAGTGTATCACAATGATATCTCAGTGTATCACAATGATATCTCAGTGTATCACAATGATATATCAGTGTATCACAATGATATCTCAGTGTATCACAACAATATCTCAGTATATCACAATGATATCTCAGTGTATCACAATGATATCTCAGTGTATCACAACGATATCTCAGTGTATCACAATGATATCTCAGTGTATCATAATGATATCTCAGTGTATCACAACAATATCTAAGTGTATCACAATGATATCTCAGTGTATCACAATGATATCTCAGTGTATCACAAAAATATCTCAGTGTATCACAATGATATCTCAGTGTATCACAACAATATCTCAGTGTATCACAATGATATCTCAGTGTATCACAACGATATCTCAGTGTATCACAATGATATCTCAGTGTATCACAATGATATCTCAGTGTATCACAACGATATCTCAGTGTACCACAATGATATCTCAGTGTATCACAATGATATCTCAGTGTATCACAACAATATCTCAGTATATCACAATGGTATCTCAGTGTATCACAATGATATCTCAGTGTATCACAACGATATCTCAGTGTATCACAATGATATCTCAGTGTATCATAATGATATCTCAGTGTATCACAACAATATATCAGTGTATCACAATGATATCTCAGTGTATCACAACAATATATCAGTGTATCACAATGATATCTCAGTGTATCACAATGATATCTCAGTGTATCATAATGATATCTCAGTGTATCACAATGATATCTCAGTGTATCACAACAATATATCAGTGTATCACAATGATATCTCAGTGTATCACAACAATATATCAGTGTATCACAATGATATCTCAGTGTATCTCAACAACATCTCAGTGTATCACAACAATATCTCAGTGTATCATAATGATATCTCAGTGTATCACAACAATATCTCAGTGTATCACATCGATATCTCAGTGTATCACAATTGATATCTCAGTGTATCACAACGATATCTCAGTGTCTCACAACAATATATCAGTGTATCACAATGATACCTCAGTGTATCATAATGATATCTCAGTGTATCACAATAATATATCAGTGTATCACAATGATATCCCAGTGTA
>NC_084733.1:7645164-7665164 GCF_033978785.1 Entelurus aequoreus | reverse complement strand
AAGTGAAACAAAAAGGTTGTCCCCTCCAAGGGTTAACTACAAACCCCCCCAGACGAGGTGCATTGATTCAATTAACTGGGATTAATGGTCTAACACCACCTTGAAAAACACCACTTTAACTTGTACTGCTGAGGTGGACTTGATCCTGCCTGGCCAACAGTTGACAGTTTTTAGAGGAGGGGTGTGTGGATAATCCAAGAAGCATGTTGCAGATGATGGTGAAGGTTCCAAAGTAACACCTAAGGTCTTTGTTGCCTAAAGTGGACCTGAGATCTCTTGACTCTCTATGAACCTTAAAAGTTGGATCCTGTTGTTAAACAAGACCAGATCGTCAAAGGCTTCTTGCATTGTGATGTCATTTACACATGCACTTTTTTTTATTGTGATGTCATTTACACATGCACTTTTCTTACTGTGATGTCATTAAATTTAAATTTAAATTTAAATTACATCACAATAACAAAAGTGCATGTGTAAATGACAGTCATTTACACATGCACTTTTGTTATTGTGATGTAATTTAGACATGCACTTTTGTTATTGTGATGTAATTTAGACATGCACTTTTGTTATTGTGATGTCATTTAGACATGCACTTTTGTTATTGTGATGTCATTTAGACATGCACTTTTGTTATTGTGATGTCATTTACACATGCACTTTTGTTATTGTGATGTCATTTAGACATGCACTTTTGTTATTGTGATGTCATTTAGACATGCACTTTTCTTATTGTGATGTCATTTACACATGCACTTCTATTATTGTGATGTCATTTACACATGCAATTTTAATATTGTGATGTCATTTACACATGCACTTTTGTTATTGTGATGTCATTTAGACATGCACCGTTGTTATCGTGATGCAATTTAGACATGCACTTTTGTTATTGTGATGTCATTTACACATGCACTTTTATTATTGTGATGTCATTTACACATGCAATTTTATTATTGTGATGCCATTTACACATGCACTTTTGTTATTGTGATGTCATTTAGACATGCACTTTTGTTATTGTGATGTCATTTACACATGCACTTTTATTATTGTGATGTCATTTACACATGCAATTTTATTATTGTGATGCCATTTACACATGCACTTTTGTTATTGTGATGTCATTTAGACATGCACTTTTGTTATTGTGATGTCATTTACACATGCACTTTTGTTATTGTGATGTCATTTACACATGCACTTTCTTTATTGTGATGTCATTTACACATGCACTTTTGTTATTGTGATGTCATTTACACATGCACTTTTCTTATTGTGATGTAATTTAGACATGCACTTTTGTTATTGTGATGTCATTTAGACATGCACTTTTGTTATTGTGATGTCATTTAGACATGCACTTTTGTTATTGTGATGTCATTTAGACATGCACTTTTGTTATTGTGATGTCATTTACACATGCACTTTTGTTATTGTGATGTCATTTAGACATGCACTTTTGTTATTGTGATGTCATTTAGACATGCACTTTTCTTATTGTGATGTCATTTACACATGCACTTTTATTATTGTGATGTCATTTACACATGCAATTTTATTATTGTGATGCCATTTACACATGCACTTTTGTTATTGTGATGTCATTTAGACATGCACCTTTGTTATCGTGATGTCATTTAGACATGCACTTTTATTATTGTGATGTCATTTACACATGCACTTTTATTATTGTGATGTCATTTACACATGCAATTTTATTATTGTGATGCCATTTACACATGCACTTTTGTTATTGTGATGTCATTTAGACATGCACTTTTGTTATTGTGATGTCATTTACACATGCACTTTTATTATTGTGATGTCATTTACACATGCAATTTTATTATTGTGATGCCATTTACACATGCACTTTTGTTATTGTGATGTCATTTACACATGCACTTTTGTTATTGTGATGTCATTTACACATGCACTTTCTTTATTGTGATGTCATTTACACATGCACTTTTGTTATTGTGATGTCATTTACACATGCACTTTTCTTATTGTGATGTCATTTAGACATGCACTTTTGTTATTGTGATGTCATTTACACATGCACTTTTGTTATTGTGATGTCATTTACACATGCACTTTTATTATTGTGATGTCATTTACACATGCAATTTTATTATTGTGATGTAATTTACACATGAACTTTTGTTATTGTGATGTCATTTACAGATGCACTTTTGTTATAAAGATGTCATTTACACATGCAATTTTGTTATTGTGATGTCATTTACACATGCACTTTTGTTATTGTGATGTCATTTACACATGCACTTTTTTTATTGTGATGTCATTTACACATGCACTTTTATTATTGTGATGTCATTTACACATGCAATTTTATTATTGTGATGTCATTTACACATGCACTTTTGTTATTGTGATGTCATTTACACATGCACTTTTGTTATTGTGATGTCATTTACACATGCACTTTTATTATTATGATGTCATTTAGACATGCACTTTTGTTATTGTGATGTCATTTACACATGCACTTTTGTTATTGTGATGTCATTTACACATGCAATTTTATTATTGTGATGTCATTTAGACATGCACTTTTGTTATTGTGATGTCATTTACACATGCACTTTTGTTATTGTGATGTCATTTACACATGCAATTTTATTATTGTGATGTCATTTAGACATGCACTTTTGTTATTGTGATGTCATTTACTTTTATTATTGTGATGTCATTTACACATGCACTTTTATTATTGTGATGTCATTTACACATAAAATTTTTGTTATTGTGATGTCATTTACACATGCACTTTTCTTATTATGATGTCATTTACACGTGCACTTGTGTTATTGTGTTGTCATTTACACATGCACTTTTCTTATTGTGATGTCATTTACACATGCACTTTTCTTATTGTGATGTCATTTAAACATGCACTTTTGTTATTGTGATGTCATTTAAACATGCACTTTTCTTATTATGATGTCATTTACACGTGCACTTGTGTTATTGTGTTGTCATTTACACATGCACTTTTGTTATTGTGATGTCATTTACACATGCACTTTTGTTATTGTGATGTCATTTACACGTGCACTTTTGTTATTGTGATGTCATTTACACATGCACTTTTCTTATTGTGATGTCATTTACACATGCACTTTTGTTATTGTGATGCCATTTAGACATTCACTTTTGTTATTGTGATGTCATTTACACATGCATTTTTTGTTGTTGTGATGTCATTTACACGTGCACTTTTGTTATTGTGATGTCATTTACACATGCACTTTTGTTATTGTGATGTCATTTACACATGCACTTTTCTTATTGTGGTGTCATTTAAACATGCACTTTTGTTATTGTGATGTCATTTAGACATGCACTTTTGTTATTGTGATGTCATTTACACGTGCACTTTCTTTATTGTGATGTCATTTACACATACACTTTTATTATTGTGATGTCATTTACACATGCACTTTTGTTATTGTGATGTCATTTACACGTGCACTTTTGTTATTGTGATGTCATTTAAACGTGCACTTTTGTTATTGTGATGTCATTTAAACGTGCACTTTTGTTATTGTGATGTCATTTACACGTGCACTTTTGTTATTGTGATGTCATTTACACGTGCACTTTTATTATTGTGATGTCATTTACACATACACTTTTCTTATTGTGATGTCATTTACACATGAAATGAAGCTCGACTACGAGAAAACACAAAAAAGCAATAAGAAACATTTTATGTATCATACATTTTTTATGTTAAAATAAAGTCGTTTTCCCTTTATTTTGAAAAGTGTCAAAAAGTATGGAAAGCCATGGTAGCAGATGTGGACAAGCCTACTTCACACAGGTATGATGGGTGTCGCCAGTGAAGCCTCTGGACAACATCAACAACACCCGCCAGGTGCACGTGCTATGCTAACATTAGCATGGCTGGTAACTGTCACTGATTGCCAGCCTGCTCATGTAGTAGAACTTTTCTACAAGAAAGTCAACCGGAAGCCTTCGTCCACGGCTGTCGTGGTCAAGTTGTCGTGTTAATTAGACAACACAAACCATGAGCGACATCCCTTCCACTCATTGTGTACTCGCTAAACAAACACTCATTAGGGAGCAGCTTAGTTACGCTCCTAACAATCAGACCTGACGAGCAGCACGTCAAACTTAGTTACGCTCCTAACAATCAGACCTGACGAGCAGCACGTCAAACTTAGTTACGACTGAATAGTGTCACGTCACGCCAGATGTCAGCATGAACTCTGTACCCAGTCACCATGTCATGTTGCAAAGTCTAAAGTAGGACTAGTCAACTAGAGAACACTGTACTGTGTCATGTTGCAAAGTCTAAAGCAGGACTAGTCAACTAGGGAACACTGTACTGTGTCATGTTACAAAGTCTAAAGTAGGACTAGTCAACTAGAGAACACTGTACTGTGTCATGTTGCAAAGTCTAAAGCAGGACTAGACAACTAGAGAACACTGTACTGTGTCATGTTGCAAAGTCTAAAGCAGGACTAGTCAACTAGAGAACACTGTACTGTGTCATGTTGCAAAGTCTAAAGCAGGACTAGTCAACTAGAGAACACTGTACTGTGTCATGTTGCAAAGTCTAAAGTAGGACTAGTCAACTAGAGAACACTGTACTGTGTCATGTTGCAAAGTCTAAAGCAGGACTAGTCAACTAGAGAACACTGTACTGTGTCATGTTACAAAGTCAGCTGGACTCTCGACTCAATTGACAAAATCTTTTCGACGAGGAAAAGAGGTTCTGGGGAGCCTGGCTGCCCTGATGGAACCATTGCTGCGGGGTACGTGAGAGATTCCTGGGATAAATGGAGAATCATGTGCCTCTCAGTCCTTTCCATCGAGGACGTGGAAGACATCTACCTATTTGGAACCGTGATCGCGGGGCACCTGCTGATTGGGCTGGGCATTGCTCTGGTGTATCGTCAAATTCGTAAGACGGTGGCAGCCACTCAAGGAGCCCAAAGGTTGTTCGTCGCAATGGAAGGTTTGGGCCGGGCTGTGGGATCACAGACTGGGGCGATTTCTGAACTGAATCGCAAGATGGATCACATCATGGAAAAGCTGGTTGAAAGGGGAAAATTGGATATGAGGGCCAGCATGGACGAATAGAACAGACAAGCCATTGTAATGTCTGCTCGAGGAAAAACAAAAATCCTAATCTACGATTTGACTCCCTGGAATGGCCTTGACGCCGCAACAACAGGAGCAGGCTGTTCTGAAAACATCCCAGAGGACACCTCAATGATGGACGCTTTTGACCTCCCTCCCTCCTCAACGACACCTGGAGTCGAACTTTTGCTTGCATGCAGAACGGCCCCAGGCCTATGGACACTACATCAACACACCCAAGCCGTTGGGCTTTGTGCTATGGTTAGACTGGTGACCCCAGTCACCAAATTAACACCCCTTGGAACTCCTGTTTCAGCGGCCTTTTTAACTCCCCGCCGCCATTGAGACTAACCAACCTGACTCGTGACGCAGTTGAGGGACTTGCTGAACAACTTGCCCCGACGTCCCTCAAGACCATCCAGAACCGCATAGCCCCTTGTGCTAAGTGTCACTAAAGGGGGTCTAGCAAAGTGGTAACTTTAAGACTTTAATGTGGGGCGTGCTTTATAAGTTTTGTACAAGTAATAAAGATCTTATTAGAAGATCTTAAAGGGGGATTGATGGAAGCAGATCAGAATCATATCCATATTTAAGTGTTACTTCTTTCTAAACTCCTATAGTCATATTTTCATCAGCTAATGTCTCGTGTGGTACAAAGTGCTTGCATTCGAGTGTCCTTGAGTAGAGAGGCAGAGCGCTGTTTATTCTTTGTTGAGACTGCCATTACATTCCTAAGATAAGGAGACCGAGCTAGACCGGGCGAGGGAACGCTGGTGTACTAGATTGGTCTCACGTTTGTCCTCTAAGCTTGGAGAATAAACCACAAAATACCAACTACTGCCTGGTGATTGAATATAAACATCAGCTTATTGCCATACAAAGAATCTGGGAGAGACTAGCAATTTGAATTCCCCATTGGAGGAATGCTGATCAACCCAACAGTATATACACACACACACCCCTACCCCCACCCCTCGCCTTCACCACCGCTTGATTCCCCTTCGGGGTGATGGACGGCTGGCAGCGCTTCATAGCAGCAGTCGACCTCCAGGGCTCCAACTCTCCCACCCTCTGTTGCGAGTTGTCGTGATTAAATGTAACATGTTTATGTGTGCATTGCATGGAGGTTTTTCCCCACTCCAGACTAGGCCCCCTTAGGACACCAGTCTAGATTGTATTTTTTTACTCATCTTCTTCCCCAGCGTTTTACCTTTTTCCCACCTTTTACGGGGCGCCTCGTGGCGACCCATCAGCGTTCCTGTTCTGTAACCCTGTACACTGTTTGTTTGTCTAATCTTGAACGGGTTTGTGCTGAAAACAAAGTTTCGTTGTACTTGTTGCAATGACAATAAAGACCTATCCTATCCTATCCTAAATCCACACGCGTGTAAACTTGGTCACCAAACTTGGTGAAACATTTGTAAGTAGACATAATTTGTGTATAAATATATTTAGTTTGTTTTGTGTTGACATTGCTGACTTTGTGATGTATTTTGTATTTGTGTTGTTTTAGTCTGAGAGTAGCGATCTAACCTCGTTTTAATACATGCAGTGCTTAATGTGACCAGTAGAGGGCGAAAACGCTACACCTTAGCTTTAGTTTTGATGAGTCACACTGTTTGGTGTGTGAATGTTGTGTCATTTCTAGATGTGTAAACATGTGTAGTTCATTGTGTGACCGTATTAACACTAAACCTGTTTTATTTATGTAAAATACACAATGGACGTTATTCTTCTGTTATGTCTTACAAACCTTAAATGAAGGAATCCGTGTAAAGAACTAAAACCGAGGAAGGAAATTAATTCAAAAGACGGAACATCTGTTTCTTCCTGCTATTAACTATCTGCACACGCTGTAAACCAGTCGCGCGGGCAGAATGATGAATTTAGTGACAGTGCCGAGTGAAAGCTGATGGGTTTACTTTGTAAGTACCCTATTTTCCGGACCATAGGGTGCACCGGATTATAAGGCGCATTAAAGGAGTCATATTATTATGATTATTTTCTAAATGTATAAGACTTCCTTGTGGTCTACATAACATGTAATGGTGGTTCTTTGCTCAAAATGTTGCATAGATGATGTTTTACACATCATCTTCAAGTCTGACAGTCTCTTCAGGTCTTATTTACGTGCCTCCACTTGGGCAGCGTCTTCTCCCCGTCATTTTTGTTGTAGCGGTGTCGCGTGCAAGGACGGGGGTGGAAGAAGTGTCAAAAGATGGCGCTAACTGTTTTAATGACATTCAGACTTTACTTCAATCAATAACAGAAACAACAACAACACAGGAAAAAATGTCCCGTGAAAAACCGTCCGACCGGAACTCTCTAATAACTGAAGATCCTTGGGTGAATAATGTAAACTCACTACACCGGTATTTTTTAGTGCTTTCATGGCGAGTTTACTGACAGATATAAGTAAGAACTTTACACTACTTTATATTAGAAGTGGCAACAGTGGAGGATGAATGTCCCATAACAAGAAGATAGAGACAAAGAAGAGTATCGACTACATCGTCGCCACGGACTACAAAGGCGGACGCGCGCACATTTTCAGGACCTATGCAGATCCCAAATACACATCAGCAGGTACCAGAAGGTAAGAAAAGTTGGTTTTGCATAATATTGCAAAACAAAACGACAGATATGTCTGCTAATGGGGGCCATTTTGCGGTCCTTATACACACACCATAATAATACTCGTATGTTGAAGCACAGTACGTCTGACTACTGTAGCCGTAATGCTCCGACAATCCATCAAGCGGTGCGGCTTCATAGCTTACCAAAGTCGTACTAAAACATGTTGACAGATTTTTAAATGTGCCGTGTGTAATGTTCTATATTGTCAATGGAACATTTCAACTTTTGGTGTTGTTTACTTGAGTCATATTGTAGTCTACACGTATCTCTTATGTGTGACTGCCATCATATTGCAGTCTACACGTATCTCTTATGTGTGACTGCCATCATAATGCAGTCTACATGTATCTCTTATGTGTGACTGCCATCATATTGCAGTCTACATGCATCTCTTATGTGTGACTGCCATCATATTGCAGTCTACACGTATCTCTTATGTGTGACTGCCATCATAATGCAGTCTACATGTATCTCTTATGTGTGACTGCCATCATATTGCAGTCTACATGTATCTCTTATGTGTGACTGCCATCATATTGCAGTCTACATGTATCTCTTATGTGTGACTGCCATCATATTGCAGTCTACATGTATCTCTTATGTGTGACTGCCATCATATTGCAGTCTACACGTATCTCTTACGTGTAGACTGCCATCATATTGCAGTCTACACATATCTCTTATGTGTGACTGCCATCATATTGCAGTCTACACGTATCTCTTATGTGTGACTGCCATCATATTGCAGTCTACACGTATCTCTTATGTGTGACTGCCATCATATTGTAGTCTACAGGTATCTCTTATGTGTGACTGCCATCATATTGCAGTCTACACGTATATCTTATGTGTGACTGCCATCATATTGCAGTCTACATGTATCTCTTATGCGTGACTGCCATCTACTGGTCACACTTATCATTACACCATGTACCAAATAAAATTGCTACGAGGTCAGAATTATTCCGTACATTAGGAGCACCGGGTTATAAGGCGCACTGTCCATTTTTGAGAAAATATTTGCTGACTTCAAAACCGCTATAAAAGTTCACCTCCAGGCAGCTACAACCCTAAACTAACACCCTCCCCGGATTGCTAATAATCAAATGTAAACAATCAAATGCAGATTCTTTTTCTTATGCCTTCTGATCTCTCTCTCTCTCTCTCTCTCTCTCTCTCTCTCTATGTCCACTACCCCCACCCCCCCCACCCCCCCACCCCACCCCCCCTCCACACTCCTGATTGTAAATAATGTAAATAATTCAATGTGATTATCTTGTGTGATGACTGTATTATGATGATAGTATATATGATAGTATATATCTGTATCATGAATCAATTTAAGTGGACCCCGACTTAAACAAGTTGAAAAACTTATTCGGGTGTTACCATTTAGTGGTCAATTGTACGGAATATGTACTTCACTGTGCAACCTACTAATAAAAGTCTCAATCAATCAATCAAAAAAGACTCCATTCCTCAGGAGAATCTTCCTCTAAGAAAATAAATCATAAAAATAAATCCCTTGCATGCTTGATGTGATAAAAGGTGGTTTAAAACAAAGCAATATGAACGTCTCTTCACTTCCTGGCTGACTCATGTTCATAAACAGAGAAGAGTGTCAAAGCAAAGGCGAGTGGATCAATAAAAGAATCAGCATTTTGTAGATTTATAGTCTGGAACCTTCATGCTGACTTGTCAGGAGTCAGGAGTCAGGGGAGGACACTCAGACAAGTCACATGACTCTGAAGGGAGGGACTTGAAGATCAACACACCAGGTGACACGCTAGTAAGTCTGACTGGACGGACACCCAGATAGGACAGCAGCAAACGGACGTGTACTGACTGTCTCAAGATGCAGGACGGACACCCAGATAGGACAGCAACAAACAGACGTGTACTGACAGTTTCAAGATGCAGGACATCCAGATAAGACAGCAGCAAAGAGACGTGTACTGACAGTCTCAAGATGCAGGACGGATATCCAGATAGGACAGCAGCAAAGAGACGTGTACTGACAGTCTCAAGATGCAGGACGGACACCCAGATAGGACAGCAGCAAACCGATGTGTACTTAAATTCTCAAGATGCAGGACGGACACCCAGATAGGACAGCAGCAAACAGACGTGCACTGACAGTCTCAAGATGCAGGACGGATATCCAGATAGGACAGCAGCAAACCGATGTGTACTTAAATTCTCAAGATGCAGGACGGACACCCAGATAGGACAGCAGCAAACAGACGTGCACTGACAGTCTCAAGATGCAGGACGGATATCCAGATAGGACAGCAGCAAACCGATGTGTACTTAAATTCTCAAGATGCAGGACGGACACCCAGATAGGACAGCAGCAAACAGACGTGTATTGACAGTCTCAAGATGCAGGACACCCAGATAGGACAGCAGCAAACAGACATGTACTGACAGTCTCAAGATGCAGGACATCCAGATAGGACAGCAGCAAACAGACTTGTACTGACAGTCTCAAGATGCAGGACATCCAGATAGGACAGCAGCAAACAGACGTGTACTGACAGTCTCAAGATGCAGGACGGATATCCAGATAGGACAGCAGCAAACAGACGTGCACTGACAGTCTCAAGATGCGGTAAGGACATCTAGATAGGACAGCAGCAAACAGACATGTACTGACAGTCTCCAGATGCAGGACATCCAGATAGGAGAGCAGCAAACAGACGTGTACTGACAGTTTCAAGATGCAGGACGGACATCCAGATAGGACAGCAGCAAACAGACGTGTACTGACAGTCTCAAGATGCAGGACGGACATGCAGATAGGACAGCAGCAAACAGACGTGTACTGACAGTCTCAAGATGCAGGACGAACATCCAGATAGGACAGCAGCAAACAGACGTGTACTGACAGTCTCAAGATGCAGGACGGACATGCAGATAGGACAGCAGCAAACAGACGTGTACTGACAGTCTCAAGATGCAGGACGAACATCCAGATAGGACAGCAGCAAACAGACGTGTACTGACAGTCTCAATATGCAGGACACCCAGATAGGACAGCAGCAAACAGACGTGTACTGACAGTCTCAAGATGCAGAACATCCAGATAGGACAGCAGCAAACAGACGTGTACTGACAGTCTCAAGATGCAGAACATCCAGATAGGACAGCAGCAAAGAGACGTGTATTGACAGTCTCAAGACCGGCCTCAAAGCCAGCGGCAGGTGAGTGGATTGCCCAGCTGGGGCTGGTTATCTAATCACCTGTCGCCCTTATTAGCAGCAGCCGGCTCGAGACACGTTGTTGGAGTTGGAGTTGATGGACATTGCCGGAAGGAAAAAGCCACAAAGACTGAAAAGTTGTAGCGTGGAGTGCGGTCCTAGTGTGTGTGCGCTCACAAATAAAGACATTGTTACACCAGATTACCGGGCTCACGAGGGGGTCTGTTACGGTCAGGAGGACCCACGAGAGGGAAACGTCACATTCACCCTCTAAGATCCGTAATATCATCAAAAGGTCCAGAGAATCTGGAGAAATCACTGCACGTAAGCCATGATATTACGCACCTTGTATCCCTCAGGCGGTGCTGCATCAAAAAGCCACATCAGTGTGTAAAGGATATCACCACGTGGGCTCAGGAACACTTCAGAAAACCACTGTCAGTAACTACAGTTGGTCGCTACATCTGTAAGTGCAATATGAAACTCTACTATGCAAAGCCACAGCCATTTATCAACAACACCCAGAAACGCCGCCGGCTTCGCTGGGCCCGAGCTCATCTGTGAAGGCACCATTAATGCTGAAAGGTACATACAGCTTTTGGAGCAACATATGCTGCCATCCAAGCAACGTTATCATGGACGCCCCTGCTTATTTCAGCAAGACAATGTCTCCCATTGAAAATGTGTGGTGCCTAAAATATGAGAAGGGAGACTGTTGAACAACTTAAGCTGTACATCAAGAAATAATTCCACTTCAAAAATGTGTCTCCTCAGTTCCCAAACCTTTACTGAGTGTTGTTAAAAGGAAAGGCCATGTAACACAGCAGGAAGAGGTTGGAGTTAAGTGCTTCCTGCCATGACATCATATGTCATGGCAGTATGGTCATGTGACAGACAGGTGACAGGAGTGAAACATAAGGATGACTTCAGGTGATTTCACTCCTGCTGAAAAGACAAAAGTGTCCCTGGTGGTCTTGGCAAGGTTCTTCTCCAGCAGGAGATGTTTAATCCTCCTCCAGGAGGACTTTTCACTCTAATCTTCCACAGAAGTCTGCTCTGTGGAAGATGCAGATTGTGTGTGACCATCTGTCTTCTGATGGGGATTTCATCTTCTTGACTAAATATCTCCTTTCTTTTTTCTCTGCACTGAGCTGGATGAGAAGTGTAGAGCTTCCCAAACTTCTTTAGCTAAACTATATATATATATATATATATATATATATATATATATATATATATATATATATATATATATATATATATATATATATATATATATACTTGCAGTGTGTATATTGTACATATTACATATTGTTATGAAGGTGTCTGTTACTATATTATGTATATACTTGCAGTGTGTATATTGTATATATTACATATTGTTATGAAGGTGTCTGTTACTACATTATTTATGTACTTGCAGTGTGCATATTGTACATATTACATATTGTTATGAAGGTGTCTGTTACTATATTATGTATATACTTGCAGTGTGTATATTGTACATATTACATATTGTTATGAAGGTGTCTGTTACTATATTATGTATATACTTGCAGTGTGTATATTGTATATATTACATATTGTTATGAAGGTGTCTGTTACTACATTATTTATGTACTTGCAGTGTGCATATTGTACATATTACATATTGTTATGAAGGTGTCTGTTACTATATTATGTATATACTTGCAGTGTGTATATTGTACATATTACATATTGTTATGAAGGTGTCTGTTACTATATTATGTATATACTTGCAGTGTGTATATTGTATATATTACATATTGTTATGAAGGTGTCTGTTACTACATTATTTATGTACTTGCAGTGTGCATATTGTACATATTACATATTGTTATGAAGGTGTCTGTTACTATATTATGTATATACTTGCAGTGTGTATATTGTACATATTACATATTGTTATGAAGGTGTCTGTTACTATATTATGTATATACTTGCAGTGTGTATATTGTATATATTACATATTGTTATGAAGGTGTCTGTTACTACATTATTTATGTACTTGCAGTGTGCATATTGTACATATTACATATTGTTATGAAGGTGTCTGTTACTATATTATGTATATACTTGCAGTGTGTATATTGTACATATTACATATTGTTATGAAGGTGTCTGTTACTATATTATGTATATACTTGCAGTGTGTATATTGTATATATTACATATTGTTATGAAGGTGTCTGTTACTACATTATTTATGTACTTGCAGTGTGCATATTGTACATATTACATATTGTTATGAAGGTGTCTGTTACTATATTATGTATATACTTGCAGTGTGTATATTGTACATATTACATATTGTTATGAAGGTGTCTGTTACTATATTATGTATATACTTGCAGTGTGTATATTGTATATATTACATATTGTTATGAAGGTGTCTGTTACTACATTATTTATGTACTTGCAGTGTGCATATTGTACATATTACATATTGTTATGAAGGTGTCTGTTACTATATTATGTATATACTTGCAGTGTGTATATTGTACATATTACATATTGTTATGAAGGTGTCTGTTACTATATTATGTATATACTTGCAGTGTGTATATTGTATATATTACATATTGTTATGAAGGTGTCTGTTACTACATTATTTATGTACTTGCAGTGTGCATATTGTACATATTACATATTGTTATGAAGGTGTCTGTTACTATATTATGTATATACTTGCAGTGTGTATATTGTACATATTACATATTGTTATGAAGGTGTCTGTTACTATATTATGTATATACTTGCAGTGTGTATATTGTATATATTACATATTGTTATGAAGGTGTCTGTTACTACATTATTTATGTACTTGCAGTGTGCATATTGTACATATTACATATTGTTATGAAGGTGTCTGTTACTATATTATGTATATACTTGCAGTGTGTATATTGTACATATTACATATTGTTATGAAGGTGTCTGTTACTATATTATGTATATACTTGCAGTGTGTATATTGTATATATTACATATTGTTATGAAGGTGTCTGTTACTACATTATTTATGTACTTGCAGTGTGCATATTGTACATATTACATATTGTTATGAAGGTGTCTGTTACTATATTATGTATATACTTGCAGTGTGTATATTGTACATATTACATATTGTTATGAAGGTGTCTGTTACTATATTATGTATATACTTGCAGTGTGTATATTGTATATATTACATATTGTTATGAAGGTGTCTGTTACTACATTATTTATGTACTTGCAGTGTGCATATTGTACATATTACATATTGTTATGAAGGTGTCTGTTACTATATTATGTATATACTTGCAGTGTGTATATTGTACATATTACATATTGTTATGAAGGTGTCTGTTACTATATTATGTATATACTTGCAGTGTGTATATTGTATATATTACATATTGTTATGAAGGTGTCTGTTACTACATTATTTATGTACTTGCAGTGTGCATATTGTACATATTACATATTGTTATGAAGGTGTCTGTTACTATATTATGTATATACTTGCAGTGTGTATATTGTACTTATTACATATTGTTATGAAGGTGTCTGTTACTATATTATGTATATACTTGCAGTGTGTATATTGTATATATTACATATTGTTATGAAGGTGTCTGTTACTACATTATTTATGTACTTGCAGTGTGCATATTGTACATATTACATATTGTTATGAAGGTGTCTGTTACTATATTATGTATATACTTGCAGTGTGTATATTGTACATATTACATATTGTTATGAAGGTGTCTGTTACTATATTATGTATATACTTGCAGTGTGTATATTGTATATATTACATATTGTTATGAAGGTGTCTGTTACTACATTATTTATGTACTTGCAGTGTGCATATTGTACATATTACATATTGTTATGAAGGTGTCTGTTACTATATTATGTATATACTTGCAGTGTGTATATTGTACATATTACATATTGTTATGAAGGTGTCTGTTACTATATTATGTATATACTTGCAGTGTGTATATTGTATATATTACATATTGTTATGAAGGTGTCTGTTACTACATTATTTATGTACTTGCAGTGTGCATATTGTACATATTACATATTGTTATGAAGGTGTCTGTTACTATATTATGTATATACTTGCAGTGTGTATATTGTACATATTACATATTGTTATGAAGGTGTCTGTTACTATATTATGTATATACTTGCAGTGTGTATATTGTATATATTACATATTGTTATGAAGGTGTCTGTTACTACATTATTTATGTACTTGCAGTGTGCATATTGTACATATTACATATTGTTATGAAGGTGTCTGTTACTATATTATGTATATACTTGCAGTGTGTATATTGTACATATTACATATTGTTATGAAGGTGTCTGTTACTATATTATGTATATACTTGCAGTGTGTATATTGTATATATTACATATTGTTATGAAGGTGTCTGTTACTACATTATTTATGTACTTGCAGTGTGCATATTGTACATATTACATATTGTTATGAAGGTGTCTGTTACTATATTATGTATATACTTGCAGTGTGTATATTGTACATATTACATATTGTTATGAAGGTGTCTGTTACTATATTATGTATATACTTGCAGTGTGTATATTGTATATATTACATATTGTTATGAAGGTGTCTGTTACTACATTATTTATGTACTTGCAGTGTGCATATTGTACATATTACATATTGTTATGAAGGTGTCTGTTACTATATTATGTATATACTTGCAGTGTGTATATTGTACATATTACATATTGTTATGAAGGTGTCTGTTACTATATTATGTATATACTTGCAGTGTGTATATTGTATATATTACATATTGTTATGAAGGTGTCTGTTACTACATTATTTATGTACTTGCAGTGTGCATATTGTACATATTACATATTGTTATGAAGGTGTCTGTTACTATATTATGTATATACTTGCAGTGTGTATATTGTACATATTACATATTGTTATGAAGGTGTCTGTTACTATATTATGTATATACTTGCAGTGTGTATATTGTATATATTACATATTGTTATGAAGGTGTCTGTTACTACATTATTTATGTACTTACAGTGTGTATATTGTACATATTACATATTGTTATGAAGGTGTCTGTTACTACATTATATATACACTTGCAGTGTGTATATTGTACATATTACATATTGTTATGAAGGTGTCTGTTACTATATTATGTATATACTTGCAGTGTGTATATTGTACATATTACATATTGTTATGAAGGTGTCTGTTACTATATTATGTATATACTTGCAGTGAGTATATTGCACATATTACATATTGTTATGAAGGTGTCTGTTACTATATTATGTATATACTTGTAGTGTGTATATTGTACATATTACATATTGTTATGAAGGTGTCTGTTACTATATTATGTATATACTTGCAGTGTGTATATTGTACATATTACATATTGTTATGAAGGTGTCTGTTACTATATTATGTATATACTTGTAGTGTGTATATTGTACATATTACATATTGTTATGAAGGTGTCTGTTACTACGTTTTATATATACTTGCAGTGTGTATATTGTACATATTACAAATTGTTATGAAGATGTCTGTTACTAAATTATATATATATATATACTTGCAGTGTGTATATTGTACATATTACATATTGTTATGAAGGTGTCTGTTACTACATTGTAAATATACTTGCAGTGTGTATATTGTACATATTACATATTGTTATGAAGGTGTCTGTTACTACATTATATATATACTTGCAGTGTGCATATTGTACATATTACATATTGTTATGAAGGTGTCTGTTACTACATTATATATATATATATATATATATATATATATATATATATTTTTTTTTTTTTTTTTTTTTATTTATATATATATATATATATATATATATATATATATATATATATATATATATATATATATATATATATATATATACATATATATATATATACATTCAGTGTGTATTTTACAGGCTGACTGAGGGTTTTGAAGTAGTTTTACAGAACTTTGAAGGCTACAAAGGTGACTTCCATTAGCAGCATTTTGCAATTCATCTTTAGAATCCTCAAAAGCAAAACAAAACGTGTTTTCTCGTCTCTCGTAATAATTGTGAATGATAGACAAAATTCTAAAAAAGCGCAGTTCCTCTTTAAACTCTTGTATCCATCATTGCATTACTCTAATCTTCGAATAAGCTGAAAGGGTTTTTCTGTGAAGGTGCTAACTACCATACAAATGATGCTAACTACCATAGTAACTGTGAAGGTATGGTATGGCAACGTTAGAGGACATCTCACGACTTGTCTTGTGCCGAATGTTCCGTCCTGAAATCTGAATTCTAAGATTGCGGGCTTATTAGTGATTCCCAGAGCCCAAAACAAGTCAACAGGCTTTTGAGCGTTTTCTATTCCAGCTCTAGTACTGCAGTGCTACAGTTAGAGATGCTATAGCCCTCAGAAGAAAATTTGAAGTCCCACCTTTTTGTACTCTAGCTTTTGGATTGATCCAGTTGATCTGCCACTTTTCTTTTGTGCACTGTCCCCCCCTTGTTTTGCATGGAGAGGATACCAGGTGGTCACAAACATTTTCTGGAGAGGTACCAGTCTGGAAGACGCTGTAGCTGGACCACTCTTCTATACATCAGTTGGTGACGTCTCTGCGTTGTGGACTTGCCTTAGAACCCTCTGTTGGCTTCCCCATGGACTGGACTCTCCCATGACCTATTAATGTACCCAAACTGTACCCACTTGCCATCCATTGCTATCTGGAAGGGGATCCCCACATCTGCGGTCCCTTCCAAAAGATTCTTCTTTTTCCCAGTTCGGGCTTTTACTTGTTGCCCGGATGTGGGTTTGGATCAGGGTATAGTGTTGTGATTTGTGAAGCTCTTTGAGGTACTGGTGACTAAGGGCTATGAATAAATTGTGAGTGATTGATTGAACCTCGTTAAATCAGTAGTCCCAAACCCCACGGTCCATAAAGAGAGAAAAGTCTGCAGGATCGTGAGATGGTCCTTGGGCTCGACTGCTCTGAACTAAACTGACAGACAAGAGTTGCGATTGGCTGAAGGATCCGCAGCGTCCAGATGACCAACATTTCACTAACGAGTTCTCGTTACGTATGGAAATGAATCTGGCAGTCATTTCTCATAATATCAACGAGTTTTGAAGTATTCTGTGAGTAATTAACTGTACTTAGAACACTCCCTTTCCATCACCCAGGAATGGGGCCAAACAAATCCCTAGTTTTACTGCTGTTAACAGTAAAACTCTTGACCAATCAAACAATTACCCTAGGATCAATAAAGCGTTCAGACCGACAGCGTTCGGATGACCAATATGTCAACGACATGTTTTCTTATGTACTTTTTCCCTGAAATGAGTTTTTGAGTCATCTCTAGATGACTAACCAGACTTGGAACGCCCTTTCCATGGCCAGGCTGGATATGTCGCCCCCTCTTGGTGTGACCTCATTTCCTGGCAGAGACAGTGTGGAGTCAAACTAGGATTTTAATCACTTACTGATTGTTTTTTTCTTCCTGGTCTATGAGCAAAAAACATAAATATAAAAGAGTGGTGGACTTCCCTGCTCCTCCATCTCCTCTGCAATAAACATCATTGCTCTTGCAGCGTTTCTTCAAGCGTCTTAAAGGCCTACTGAAAGCCACTACTACCGACCACGCAGTCTGATAGTTTATACATCAATGATGAAATCTTAACATTGCAACACATGCCAATACGGCCGGGTTAACTTATAAAGTGCAATTTTAAATTTCCCGCTAAACTTGAACACTTGAAAACGTCTATATATGATGACGTATGCGCGTGACGTCAATCGTTGAAACGGAAGTATTGGTACCCCATTGAATCCAATACAAAAAAGCTCTGTTTTCATCTCAAAATTCCACAGTATTCTGGACATCTGTGTTGGTGAATCTTTTGCAATTTGTTTAATGAACAATGAAGACTGCAAAGAAGAAAGCTGTAGGTGGGATCGGTGTATTAGCGGCTGGCTGTAGCAACACAACCAGGAGGACTTTGACTTGGATAGCAGACACGCTCGCCGCCGACCGCACGGATGATCGGGTGAAGTCCTTCGTCCTTCCGTCGATCGCTGGAACGCAGGTGAGCACGGGTGTTGATGAGCAGATGAGGGCTGGCTGGCGTAGGTGGAGAGCTAATGTTTTTATCATAGCTCTGTGAGGTCCCGTTGCTAAGTTAGCTTCAATGGTGTTGTTAGCAACAGCATTGTTAAGCTTCGCCAAGCTGGGAATTATTAAAGATTAAAGATTAAAGTACCAATGATTGTCACACACACACTAGATGTGGTGAAATTTGTCCTCTGCATTTGACCCATCCCCTTGGGGAGCAGTGGGGAGCAGTGGGCAGCAGCGGCGCCGCGCCCGGGAATCATTTTGGTGATTTAACCCCCAACTCCAACCCTTGATGCTGAGTGCCAAGCAGGGAGGGAAACGGGTCCCATTTTTATAGTCTTTGGTATGACTCGGCTGGGATTTGAACTCCAACCTACCGATCTCAGGGCGGACACTCTAACCACTAGGCTTAACCGTGTATTTACATGTCCATGGTTTAATAGTATTGTTGATCTTCTGTCTATCCTTCCAGTCAGGGATTTATTTATTTTGTTTCTATCTGCATTTGAGCCTGATGCTATCACGTTAGCTCAGTAGCTAAAGAGCTTCGCCGATGTATTGTCGTGGAGATAAAAGTCACTGTGAATGTCCATTTCGAGTTCTCGACTCGAATTTTAAGAGGATATAGTATCCGAGGTGGTTTAAAATACAAATCTGTGATCCACAATAGAAAAAGGAGAAAGTGTGGAATCCAATGAACCCTTGTAATTAAGTTACGGTCAAAGCGAAAAGATACGTCCTGCACTGCACTGTAGTCCTTCACTCTCACTTTCCTCATCCACGAATCTTTCATCCTCGCTGAAATTAATGGGGTAATCGTCGCTTTCTCGGTCCGAAT
>NC_084733.1:7615164-7635164 GCF_033978785.1 Entelurus aequoreus | reverse complement strand
TGTCCTCCGAAACAAAGAGAAAAAGAACCATCCGGACTGTTCTAGGCACAAAGTGTAAAAGCCAGCATGTGTGATGGTATGGGGGTGTATTAGTGCCCAAGACATGGGTAACTTACACATCTGTGAAGGCACCATTAATGCTGAAAGGTACATACAGGTTTTGGAGCAACATATGTTGCCATCCAAGCAACGCTATCATGGACGCCCCTGCTTATTTCATCAAGACAATGCCAAGCCATGTGTTACAACAGCGACTGCGGGTACTAGACTGGCCTGCCTGTAGGCTAAAATATCAGAAGGGAGACTGTTGAACAACTTAAGCTGTACATCAAGCAAGAATGGGAAATAATTCCACTTCAGAAACCAACATTAAAATACGGTAGCATAGTAGGCCTACGTATTCATTGAAAACAAGGCATTAACAAGTATGTTTAGTATTTTTGGCCATTGTAACATTACACACAGTTTGAACAGTAATACTGTGTTTGAATATAGGTAAATAAAACACAGTAACTTAATCAACTGAGTCTTTGGCGTACCACTAGATGGAGCCTGTGTATCACAATTTGGGTACCCCAAATTGCCCTAGTAACATCTATATATATATATATATATATATATATATATATATATATATATATATATATATATATATATATATATATATATATATATATATATATATATATATATATATATATATATATATATATATATATATATATATATATATAGTCAAGGTGTCTGTGGTTTATCCGTTATACAGTGTTCAATACCGGGGTAGAGCAGAATATACGTTAGGTCAGGAAAAAACACATTTTATTCTGAATAAAATCCCCTGAGGAGCAGAGAAACCATATATATATACATTAAGGTCGTATGGTATACCGGTACTAATGAAGTACTGTGGTACTAATGAATTAAATGGTACTCTACTGCCTCTGAAAAGTAGTATACTAGCAACATATATATATATATATATATATATATATATATATATATATATATATATATATATATATATATATATATATATATATATATATATATATATATATATATATATATATATATATATATACATACATACATATATATATATGTATGTGTAGGAAAAATCACAAGACTATTTCATCTCTACAGGCCTGTTTCATGAGGGTTTCCCTCAATCATCAGGAGATTTTAATAGAAGCATTCACATACCATGGTTTATATAGGGCACAGAACGGGTAGGTACAGGCAGGCGTGGGGGCGTGGTGATTGGCTCATGTGTTACCTAGGAGGTGTTTCCTTCTGTGACGGCATGCTGATACAATTTCGCTGCGCTTGTTGAGGGATGACAGGTCTGGACGGTATATAATAAACAGTTTCTCTTTTAAGCATAGGTTGCATCTTTTATTACCACTGTTGTAAGGTGTGCTGGATGCAAGAATGTGCCATGTTATTGAATATTCAACATTATTGTCTTTGAGATTCCAAATGTGTTTGCTGAGTTCTGTAGTGTTCCGCAGGCTTTTGCTTCTGAAAGAAGCCTTGTGATTGTTCCATCTGGTTTTGAATTCTCCCTCAGTTAATCCTACATATGTGTCGGATGTGTTAATGTCCTTGCGTGTTACCTTTGCTTGGTAAACGACTGATGGTTGTAAGCACCCCCCGTTGAGAGGGCAATCAGGTTTCTTGCGGCAGTTACAGCCTTACATATATATATATATATATATATATATATATATATATATATATATATATATATATATATATATATATATATATATATATATATATATATATATATATATATATATATATATATATATATATATAGTCAAGGTTTCTGTGGTTTATGCGTTATACAGTGATCAATACCGGGGTAGAGCGGAATATACCTTAGGTCGAGAAAAAACACAGAGGCTTTATCATCCCTTTAAGCCTGTTTCGCAGGTTTCCCTGCTCTTCAGGGGATTTTATTGAAGTGTCTGTGGTTGTTACATGTACATATAGGGTACATTACATGGGGGTGTGGCCATTGTTGCACAATAGCGCCTTGCTTCTGTGTCGGCATGATGGGACCAGTTCGTTGCGTTTGTTTAAAGTGGACCTGCTGGGGTGGTATATAATAAAAAAAAAATTCTTTCAGGCACAGGTGACATATTTTAGCTGCACTGTTGTATGGTGAGCTAGATGCGACAATTCGCCATGTAATGGTGTGATCAATGTTATTGTCTTTAAGAGTCCACATGTATTTACTCAGCTCTGTAGAGTTCTTGAGTTGGGGCCTATGGAATGATCCTGTGTGATTGTTATAACGGGGTTTAATGGTGTTTTCTGTGAGTCCATGTCTCTGTGTTTGAGTTGTCCTTGCGGGTGACGCTGGCTTGGTAAAAAAATGATGTTTTTAAGCAGTTTCCGTTGAGTGGGCAGGAAATCCTTTGTCTGCAATTGCAGCTATATGTGGAGTTAGAGTCGTTAGCGATTGCTTGTCTGTGAGTGCTCAGAATCTTTTTGTTGCGTGAGTCAATGGTTTGTTTGATATTCATCATGCAGCTGTAGTAAGTTTCAAGGTGTTCCTGTTGAATATCTTCCTGAGTACATATTTTTTGGGGGAAGTGCTTGTCAATGAGTGCGAGGAAATTGTGTCCGATGTTCGTGTTGATGTTTTTGCTGAATGGTGTGTTGTACCAGAGTATGTTATCCCGTTTCCTGTTTTTTCTTGATTTAGTTGCTGGTCGTATTGGAGGGTGAATTGGTATCCACTTTGGTTGAGTGCTTTCTGGTATGGAGGTGTTGCTTGGTTGAATGATTCCCTGCCTGATGACAGGGCTGACAGTCTCCTGTTGATGCCGGCTGGGATGTTCCTGGTTGTGACGGATGGGTGGTTGCCGTCGCGGTGTACATATTGTAATGTGGTGTCAGGCTTTGTAAATGGCCGGTATGTGTTACTGTTCAGGTTGAGTGTTACATCCAGGAAGTTTACAGCGTGTTTGTTTGCCTCAATTGTGATTCCTAGTCCGCTGTTTTTGAAAATGCGGCATATTTATTTTTTTATGTTTTCCAAAGCTCTCGGTCTGGCATTGGAAACGGCCGGTCCGTCTTCTCTGTATAGTCCAATGTTTACTCCTAATTTTGTGAGTTGCGAGAGTAGGAAGCTTTCTACGAGTTTGCATGTTTCGGCCCCGTCATAACTTCCCATTGTTACGTCGAATGATCCAGTGGTCTTTTGCCAACGTTGCTTTTGGTGCGTGAGTATTGAGTTCTTTGCTTGGTTTATGATATTCCTGTCATCATGCCGACACAGAAGCAAGGCGCTATTGTTCAACAATGGCCACACCCCCATGTAATGTACCCTATATATACTTGTAACAGCCACAGACACTTCAATAAAATTCCCTGACGAGTAGGGAAACCTGCGAAACAGGCTTGTATGGATGACATAGCCTCTGTGTTATACATATATAGATGTATACATATACTGTATATACATATAAATAGATATATGCATATATATATATATATATATATATATATATATATATATATATATATATATGCATATATCTATTTATATGTATATACAGTATATGTATACATCTATATATATATATATATATATATATATATATATATATACACAACGCATATGATTAATACCAAATTATTACTAAAAAATTATTTTGCGTTATCATATATGAAAGAAGACTTACCCCTTAAGACATTGTTACATGGTGTGTGATCGCAATGACAAATGGCCAATTCTGCTTTAAAAGAGAACTTTAGATAAAACCGAGGTAAGGTGTTGGTGTTGCAGCGACAAACGTTCTTATCAAGTTGAAAATACCATCTTGAAGCCAAACACGTACTCAAGGAGGGTGCCGCTAGCATGAATGCTACATGGACAACAAGCAGAGGACAACAAGCTATGCTGGCAAAGTTTACTGCGTTGATGTTGTCAACAAAAGCAGCAGAAGATAAGGTGGACAACCACCACATGTAGACCATCTGTGAAGACCAAGACGATCTGTCCTACAATCATTTATAGAGGCACAATTACAGCAAGGATGAAGCAACTGTACTACTCAAACAGCAGCATCAAGTTGCAACTACTGGCTTGTGGTGAATGTATTGGACATCTGTAAGTAATCACAAGGAGCTGCGGTTGGTAGGATTTGGTCTGCTTTTGGAAAGCGATCTATCAATCAATCAATGTTTATTCATATAGCCCAAAATCACAAGTGTCTCAAAGGGCTGCACAAGCCACAACGACATCCTCGGTACAGAGGGCAAGGAAAACTCACCCCAGTGGGACGTCGGTGTGAATGACTATGAGAAACCTTGGAGAGGACCGCATATGTGGGTAACCACCCCCCCCTCCCACTCTAGGGGAGACCGAAAGCTATGGATGTCGAGTGGGTCTGACATAATATTGTGAAAGTCCAGTCCTAGTGGATCCAACATATCAGCGAAAGTCTAGTCCACAGTGGATCCACCATAACAGCGAGAGTCCAGTCCATAGTGATCTAAGGGGGCATGGTCCTGTATTTTTGCTGCATCTTCACTCAGACAGTCTGCAGAGACCTTGGCCAACATGGTGGCTAAAGTTTGCCACTCCTAATAACTCCATCCTTGATGAATTGACCAGGTAGCCTTCTCTTCACTCCCACCCAATGTACTACTCAAACAACAGCATCAAGGTGCAACTACTGGCTTATGGTGAATGTATTGGACATCTGTAAGTAATCACAAGGAGCTGCGGTCGCATTGTAGCAAAAAAGGAGACTAGCAGTGTCACCTGTAAAGGTAAACTAGCGTGTTTGTTTCAACAACTGGTTAGACTAAAGACAAGTACATGCAGATTCATGTTGGTACGATTTGGTCTGCTTTTGGAAAGCGATCTAGGGGGGCATGGTCCTGTATTTTTGATGCATTTTCACTCAGACAGTCTGCAGAGACCTTTGCCAACATGGCAGCTAAAGCTAGCCACTCCTAATAACTACATCCTTGATGGATTGACCAGGTAGCCTTCTCTTCACTCCCACCCAATGTACTACTCAAACAACAGCATCAAGGTGCAACTACTGGCTTATGGTGAACGTATTGGACATCTGTAAGTAATCACAAGGTGTTGCGGTCGCATTGTAGCAAAAAAGGAGACTAGCAGTGTCACCTGTAAAGGTAAACTAGCGTGTTTGTTTCAACAACTGGTTAGACCAAAGACAAGTACATGCAGATTCATGTTGGTACGATTTGGTCTGATTTTGGAAAGCGATCTAAGGGGGCATGGTCCTGTATTTTTGCTGCATCTTCACTCAGACAATCTGCAGAGACCTTGGCCAACATGGCGGCTAAAGTTTGCCACTCCTAATTACTCCATCCTTGATGAATTGACCAGGTAGCCTTCTCTTCACTCCCACCCAATGTACTACTCAAACAACAGCATCAAGTTGCACCTACTGGCTTATGGTGAATGCATTGGACATCTGTAAGTAATCACAAGGCGCTGCGGTCACATTGTGGCAAAAAAGGAGACTAGCAGTGTCACCTGTAAAGGTAAACTAGCGTGTTTGTTTCAACAACTGGTTAGACTAAAGACAAGTACATGCAGATTCATGTTGGTACGATTTGGTCTGCTTTTGGAAAGCGATCTAAGGGGGCATGGTCTTGTATTTTTGCTGCATCTTCACTCAGACAGTCTGCAGAGACCTTGGCCAACATGGTGGCTAAAGTTTGCCACTCCTAATAACTACATCCTTGATGGATTGACCAGGTAGCCTTCTCTTCACTCCCACCCAATGTACTACTCAAACAACAGCATCAAGGTGCAACTACTGGCTTATGGTGAATGTATTGGACATCTGTAAGTAATCACAAGGAGCTGCGGTCGCATTGTAGCAAAAAAGAAGACTAGTAATGTCACCTGTAAAGGTAAACTAGCGTGTTTGTTTCAACAACTGGTTAGACTAAAGACAAGTACATGCAGATTCATGTTGGTACGAGTTGGTCTGCTTTTGGAAAGCGATCTAAGGGGGTATGGTCCTGTATTTTTGCTGCATTTTCACTCAGACAGTCTGCAGAGACCTTGGCCAACATGGCAGCTAAAGTTTGCCACTCCTAATAACTACATCCTTGATGGATTGACCAGGTAGACTTCTCTTCACTCCCACCCAATGTACTACTCAAACAACAGCATCAAGTTGCAACTACTGGCTTATGGTGAATGTATTGGACATCTGTAAGTAATCACAAGGCGCTGCGGTCGCATTGTAGCAAAAAAGAAGACTAGTAATGTCACCTGTAAAGGTAAACTAGCGTGTTTGTTTCAACAACTGGTTAGACTAAAGACAAGTACATGCAGATTCATGTTGGTACGATTTGGTCTGCTTTTGGAAAGCGATCTAAGGGGGCATGGTCCTGTATTTTTGCTGCATCTTCACTCAGACAGTCTGCAGAGACCTTGGCCAACATGGCAGCTAAAGTTTGCCACTCCTAATAACTCCATCCTTGATGGATTGACCAGGTAGCCTTCTCTTCACTCCCACCCAATTTACTACTCAAACAACAGCATCAAGGATGCAACTACTGGCTTATGGTGAATGTATTGGACATCTGTAAGTAATCACAAGGAGCTGCGGTCGCATTGTAGCAAAAAAGAAGACTAGTAATGTCACCTGTAAAGGTAAACTAGCGTGTTTGTTTCAACAACTGGTTAGACTAAAGACAAGTACATGCAGATTCATGTTGGTACGAGTTGGTCTGCTTTTGGAAAGCGATCTAAGGGGGTATGGTCCTGTATTTTTGCTGCATCTTCACTCAGACAGTCTGCAGAGACCTTGGCCAACATGGCAGCTAAAGTTTGCCACTCCTAATAACTACATCCTTGATGGATTGACCAGTTAGCCTTCTCTTCACTCCCACCCAATTTACTACTCAAACAACAGCATCAAGGTGCAACTACTGGCTTACGGTGAATGTATTGGACATCTGTAAGTAATCACAAGGAGCTGCGGTCGCATTGTAGCAAAAAAGAAGACTAGTAATGTCACCTGTAAAGGTAAACTAGCGTGTTTGTTTCAACAACTGGTTAGACTAAAGACAAGTACATGCAGATTCATGTTGGTACGAGTTGGTCTGCTTTTGGAATGCAATCTAAGGGGGTATGGTCCTGTATTTTTGCTGCATCTTCACTCAGACAGTCTGCAGAGACCTTGGCCAACATGGCAGCTAAAGTTTGCCACTCCTAATAACTCCATCCTTGATGGATTGACCAGGTAGCCTTCTCTTCACTCCCACCCTAAGTCAGCTGAAGGCCAGTTAATGAAGAGCAGGATTTACACAAAGACGGGGGAGGAGTGAACCCCCCCGCAGACTGCATGCCCGGAGGAGAGGAGACGAGTGGAAGGTAAAAAGAAGAAGTGGGTGGGAATCCTCCACAGAGGAAGAAGTGGAGATGGAGAGGATCCAGTCAGGAGAGGCGGACTAAGTCTAGCATGTCCGACACAACGAGCTCCTACCGTCTGTTGCAGGTCTGGGATTCCGATGCGGATGACGACGGTGTTGCCCGTGGGCTCCTCCATGGATGCTGCGGCTCCGTGGCCCCGCGGCTCTGCGCCGGGACGGGAAGGCGTCGTAGGAGCGGCGACCGACACGCAGACGCCGCTGTCCTCTTCCAGGGAGCTGCCGCTGTCAGTGCTGGCTCCCTGGCTGCCCGTGGCCGTGTGTGTGTGTGTGTGAGCGTGTGTGTGTGTGTGAGTGTGTGTGTGTGTGAGAGTGTGTGTGTGCTACTCCTGCCGTGGAGGGCTGGGTGGCTCATGTTTGCCGGCTGCCGGACGCAGAGGCATGCTCCATGTGAGGGACTTGGACTCTGGTCTCTCTCTCTCTCCACACACACACACACACACACACACACACACACACACACACACACACACACACACACACACACACACACACACACACACACACACACACACACACACACACACTCTGCTGGTCCTTACTCACAGTGAACGCACACACCTCTTGTTGCCGCATGCATCTCTCGCCTGGGAAGCAAGCAGACGAAGAGGAGAGAGGGGCGGGGGTGAGGGTGAGGGTGAGGAAGGGAAAGAAGAGCATGAGTGAAGTGAAAACAAGTGGATGATGACAATTGACACACACACATACACACACTCACACACACACACACACACACACATGCACTGGGACAGGGGAGGGTGTTTGTTCGGATCAATGCTGACCACAACGTGACCGTCATGCTCAGATGAGGCTACTCAAACACACACAGCAAACAATGTCAACATGTCGTTATGATGAGTTGGTGTTTTTGTTTTGTTGTCCGTACAATCGTATGTACACTATATATGATTCATTATTTAGTGATCATTTTTTTATTTTTACTTTTGTTTTTGTTTTGTTGTCTGTACAATCGTATGTACATTATATATGATTCATTATTTAGTGATCATTTTTTTTATTTTTACTTGTGTTTTTGTTTTGTTGTCTATACAATCATATGTGCGCTATATATTATTCATTATTTAGTCATAAATTTAGCTCTTTACTTGTGTTTTTGTTTTGTTGTCTATACAATCATATGTGCGCTATATATTATTCATTGTTTAGTCATAAATTTAGCTTTTTACTTGATGTTTTGTTTTGTTGTCTATACAATCGTATGTGTGCTATATATTATTAATTATTTAGTGATTATTTTTGCTTTTTACTTGTGGTTTTGTTTTGTTGTCTAAACAATCGTATGTGCGCTATATATTATTCATTATTTAAAGATCATTTTTTGCATTTTACTTGTGTTTTTGTTTTGTTGTCTATACAATCATTTGTGCGCTATATATTATTAATTATTTAGTGATAATTTTGGGGTTTTAGGTGTTTTTGGGAGGGTGTTTGTTCGGATCAATGCTGACCACAACGTGACCGTCATGCTCAGATGAGGCTGCTCAAACACACACAGCAAACAATGTCAACATGTCGTTATGATGAGTTGGTGTTTTTGTTTTGTTGTCCATACAATCGTATGTACACTATATATGATTCATTATTTAGTGATCATTTTTTTATTTTTACTTTTGTTTTTGTTTTGTTGTCTGTACAATCGTATGTACATTATATATGAATCATTATTTAGTGATCATTTTTTTTATTTTTACTTGTGTTTTTGTTTTGTTGTCTATACAATCATATGTGCGCTATATATTATTCATTATTTAGTCATAAATTTAGCTTTTTACTTGTGTTTTTGTTTTGTTGTCTATACAATCATGTGTGCGCTATATATTATTCATTGTTTAGTCATAAATTTAGCTTTTTACTTGATGTTTTGTTTTGTTGTCTATACAATCGTATGTGTGCTATATATTATTCATTATTTAGTGATTATTTTTGCTTTTTACTTGTGGTTTTGTTTTGTTGTCTAAACAATCGTGTGTGCGCTGTATATTATTCATTATTTAAAGATAATTTTTTGCATTTTACTTGTGTTTTTGTTTTGTTGTCTATACAATCATATGCGCTATATATTATTAATTATTTAGTGATCATTTTTGGGTTTAACGTGTTTTTGGGAGGGTGTTTGTTCGGATCAATGCTGACCACAACGTGACCGTCATGCTCAGATGAGGCTGCTCAAACACACACAGCAAACAATGTCAACGTGTCATTACGATGAGTTGGTGTTTTTGTTTTGTTGTCTGTACAATCGTATGAGCGCTATATATTATTCATTATTTAGTGATAATTTTCGGGTTTTACTTGTTTTTGTTTTGTTATCTGTGCAATCGTATGTGTGCTATATATACTGTAATTCATTATTTAGTGATTATTTTTGGTTTTTACTTGTGTTTTTGATTTGTTGCTTATACAATCGTATGTGCGCTATATATTATTCATTATTTTGTCATATTTTTTGCTTTTTATTTGTGTTCTTGTTTTGTTGTCTATACAATTGTATGTGTGCTATATATTATTCATTATTTAGTGATAATTTTTGCTTTTTACTTCTGTTTTTGTTTTGTTGTCTAAATAATCGTATGTGCACTATATATTATTCATTTAGGGATCATTTTTGGTTTTTACTTGTGTTTTTGTTTTGTTGTTGATACAAACGTATGTGCGCTATATATATTATTAATTTTTAGTCATAATTTTTTAGTTTTACTCGTATTTTTGTTTGTTGTTTATACAATCGCATGTGCGCTACATATTATTCATTATTTAAAGATCATTTTTTGCATTTTACTTGTGTTTTTGTTTTGTTGTCTATACAATCATTTGTGCGCTATATATTATTAATTATTTAGTGATCATTTTTGGGTTTTAGGTGTTTTTGGGAGGGTGTTTGTTCGGATCAATGCTGACCACAACGTGACCGTCATGCTCAGATGAGGCTGCTCAAACACACACAGCAAACAATGTCAACATGTCGTTACGATGATTTGGTGTTTTTGTTTTGTTGTCTGTATGTGCGCTATATATTGTTGTCTGTATGTGCGCTATATATTATTCATTATTTAGTGATAATTTTCGGGTTTTACTTGTTTTTGTTTTGTTATCTGTACAATCGTATGTGTGCTATATATAATTAATTATTTAGTGATTATTTTTGGTTTTTACTTGTGTTTTTTATTTGTTGCTAATTCAATCGTATGTGCGCTATATACTATTCATTATTTTGTCATATTTTTTGCTTTTTATTTGTGTTTTTGTTTTGTTGTCTATACAATTGTATGTGTGCTATATATTATTCATTATTTAGTGATAATTTTTGCTTTTTACTTGTGTTTTTGTTTTGTTGTCTAAATAATCGTATGTGCACTATATATTATTAATTTAGTGATCATTTTTGGTGTTTACTTGTGTTTTTGTTTTGTTGTCGATACAAACGTATCTGCGCTATATATATTATTAATTTTTAGTCATAATTTTTTAGTTTTACTCGTGTTTTTGTTTGTTGTTTATACAATCGCATGTGTGCTATATATTATTCATTATTTAGTAATATTTTTTGTTTTTTACTTGTATTTTTGTTTTGTTGTCTATACAATCATTTGTGTGCTATATATTATTAATAATTTAGTGATAATTTTTGGTTTTTACTTGTGTTTTTGTTTTGGTGTCTGTACAATCGTACGTGCGCTATATTGTTATTCATTACTTAGTGATAATTTTTGGATTTTACTTGTGTTTTTGTTTTGTTGTCCATACAATCACATGTGCGCTATGTATTATTCATTATTTAGTGATAATTTTGGTTTTACTTATGTTTTTTTTTTTGTCTATACAATTGTATGTGCACTGTATATTATTCATTATTTAGTGATTATTTTTGGTTTTCACTTGTGTTTTTGTTTTGTTGTCTATACAATCGTATGTGCGCTATATATTTTTCATTATTTAGTAATCATTTTTGGTTTTTACTTGTGTTTTTGTTTTGTTGTCTATACAATTGTATGTGCGCTATATTTTATTCATTATTTAGTGATCATTTTTACTTGTGTTTTTGTTTTGTTGTCTATATAATTGTATGTGCGCTATATAGTATTCATTATTTACAGAGAATTTTTAGTTTTTACTTGTTTTTGTTTGTTATCTGTACAATCGTATGTGTGCTATATATTATTCATTATTTAGTGATCATTTTTGGTTTTTACTGGTGTTTTTGTTTTGTTGTCTATACAATCGTATGTGCGCTATATTGTTATTCATTATTTAATGATAATTTTTGTTTTTTACTTGTGTTTTTGTTTTGTTGTCTGTACAATCGTATGTGCGCTATATATTATTTATTATTTAGTGATCATTTTTGTTTTTTACTTGTGTTTTTGTTTTGTTGTCTGTACAATCGTATGTGCACTATATATTATTTATTATTTAGTGATCATTTTTGGTTTTTATTTGTGTTTTTGTTTTGTTGTCTATACAGTTGCATGTGTGCTATATATTAGTCATTATTGTATTGTAGTATTTGAAAGTCTACTATGATAACTATTTCCTTGCATGGTCCTCTTTGAGTCTTTGACAGACATCAACTCTTAGATATCCAAAACTAAAGCATAGTTCCCCTGAAATAAAGGATAGAGATGTCAACATATTACCGATGCAGAATGTAGAATATGAACAGGGAGATAGTCCTATGCACTACTACATCCTTCCACCTATGCACTCCCATATCACTACACCTATGCACTACCATATCACTACACCTATGCACTACCATATCACTCCACCTATGCACTACCATATCACTACACCTATGCACTACCATATCACTACACCTATGCACTACCATATCACTCCACCTATGCACTACCATATCACTACACCTGTGCACTACCATATCACTCCACCTATGCACTACCATATCACTCCACCTATGCACTACCATATCACTCCACCTATGCACTACCATATCACTCCACCTATGCACTACCATATCACTCGACCTGTGCACAACCATATCACTCCACCTATGCACTACCATATCACTCGACCTGTGCACTACCATATCACTCCACCAGTGGTAGACCTGAAGCCAAAATGAATGACTTGTATATTATGGTTTAAAGTAGTGGGAGGAAACAAGAAGCTATGACAGGCCAAAATGTTCAGAAGCAAAAATCATGTGGATTTCATCGGACTTGCATCATCATCATCATCTTCATCTTCATCTCATCATCATCATCATCATCATCATCATCATCATCATCATCATCACACAGAAAGTGCCAACATTAGCAGATCACTTCTGAAAAGTGGAAGCAAATCTTTTTGATTGTTGGAGAATGTTGACAACAGCTGCTCTCATAGAAGATACAAGTCTGATGGAAGGCGGGGGAAAGGGTCACTATAAAAGGGCCAAAGGGTCACTATAAAAGGGCCAAAGGGTCACTAAAAAAGGACCAAAGGGTCACTATAAAAGGGCCAAAGGGTCACTGTAAAAGGGCCAAAGGGTCTCTATAAAAGGGCCAAAGGGTCTCTATAAAAGGGCCAAAGGGTCACTATAAAGGGGTTAAAGGGTCACTAAAAAAGGACCAAAGGGTCACTATAAAAGGACCAAAGGGTCACTATAAAAGGGCCAAAGGGTCACTAAAAAAGGACCAAAGCGTCACTATAAAAGGGCCAAAGGGTTGCTATAAAAGGGCCAAAGGGTCTCTATAAAAGGGCCAAAGGGTCACTGTAGAAGGGCCAAAGGGTCACTATAAAAGGGCCAAAGGGTCGCTATAAAAGGGCCAAAGGGTCACTATAAAAGGGCCAAAGGGTCACTATAAAAGGGCCAAAGGGTCACTAAAAAAGGACCAAAGGGTCACTATAAAAGGGCCAAAGGGTCACTGTAAAAGGGCCAAAGGGTCACTATAAAAGGGCCAAAGGGTCTCTATAAAAGGGCCAAAGGGTCACTATAAAAGGGCCAAAGGGTCTCTATAAAAGGGCCAAAGGGTCACTATAAAGGGGTTAAAGGGTCACTAAAAAAGGACCAAAGGGTCACTATAAAAGGACCAAAGGGTCACTATAAAAGGGCCAAAGGGTCACTAAAAAAGGACCAAAGCGTCACTATAAAAGGGCCAAAGGGTTGCTATAAAAGGGCCAAAGGGTCACTATAAAAGGGCCAAAGGGTCACTGTAGAAGGGCCAAAGGGTCACTATAAAAGGGCCAAAGGGTCACTATAAAAGGACCAAAGGGTCACTATAAAAGGGCCAAAGGGTCACTATAAAAGGGCCAAAGGGTCACTAAAAAAGGACCAAAGGGTCTCTATAAAAGGGCCAAAGGGTCTCTATAAAAGGGCCAAAGGGTCTCTATAAAAGGGCCAAAGGGTCACTATAAAAGGGCCAAAGGGTCACTATAAAAGGACCAAAGGGTCACTAAAAAAGGACCAAAGGGTCACTATAAAAGGGCCAAAGGGTCACTGTAAAAGGGTCAATGTGTGTGTGTGTGTGTGTGTGTGTGTGTGTGTGTGTGTGTGTGTGTGTGTGTGTGTGTGTGTGTGTGTGTGTGTGTGTGTGTGTGTGTGTGTGTGTGTGTGTGTGTGTGTGTGTGTGTGTTCATGCATTGCACATAAACAACAGACTTATGTAATTGCAGTGATTTAAGAAAATCAGTTGCAATTAATTGCAGTTGTTTCTCACACCTTTTAAATCAGGGGTCACCAACCTTTTTGAAACCAAGGGCTACTTCTTGGGTAGTGATTAATGCGAAGGGCTACCAGTTAGATACACACTTAAATAAATTGCCAGAAGTAGCCAATTTGCTCAACTTACCTTTAACTCTGTTATTATTAATAATTAATGATATTTATCTTTGTGGAAACACTGATCATCTTAATGATTTCTCACAATAAATATATATAGAAACAGATAAATATCAATATGCAACACTTTTTTAAAATATTTTCTCTAAGTGCACATTTTTCAAATTGAACATTGTCAAATGATCACTTCTAAGACAGTCTTGTGAAATCACAATATCCCATTTTAACTAGCTAGCCACTAACATTTTTTAACAAATCATGAATTACTTTGCACCATGTTTGTACAAATAATAACTCATGTAAAATACAAAAGTAAACTCTCAAATTTTTAAATCATGTCACACTTTGAACTGGACACCAAATCTGTTATCTGTTTCTTTGTCAGTTAGTGGGAAGCCTGGCATTGCATGCTGTTAACTAGTGTGTTGTACTCTGGTGTGTAACTTGACACTGCAACTCTGAGTGAGTCTTGCAGATGTGCATCAGTGAGGCGTGTTCTGTGTTTGTTCTTGATGAAGTTCATGTCAGAAAAGGCTGATTCACAAAGATAAGATTTTTCCTCATTGTTTGCGGAACCTTTTTAATCTTTTGGACATATTTTCACAGCAATCTGGCCTTAAGCTTAATTATGATGAATGTAAAATGTTAAGGATCGGAAATCTAAAGGGAACGTCCTTTCGAATGGAATGCAAAGTGTTTTGTTTATAAATTATATGCAATCTGTTGTGTTCCCTAATTTTTTTCTGTGTACATGAATGGAGGTGTGTGTTGCTGAGTCCGACTTGGACATTATCTGGACTGGGCCTGGTTTAAAAAACCCTTTAAAAAAAATCTAATTTCATTGACAACCTGGTCTGTTGAAGATAAGGCCCTTTTTAAAAAAAATAAAATAAAATAAGATAAATAAATAAAAAACATTTTCTTGGATAAAAAAGAAAGTAAAACAATATAAAAATAATTACATAAAAAATAGTAATTAATGAAAATGTTAGTGGACCAGCAGCCTATACAATCATGTGTGCTTCAGGGACTGTGTCCCTTGCAGATGTGTTGTCTATGTTGTGGGAACCAGAATATTGGTAGCAGAAAGAAATAACCCCTTTTGTGTGGATGAGTGTGCATGGGGGAGGTTGTTTGGGTTGATGCACTGATTGAAAGTGTATCTTGGGTTTTTCTATGTAGATATAAATTTTTTTTTTTTTTTTTTTTTTTAGAACAGGCCCGCGGGCGACTCATCTGGTCCTTACGGGCGACCTGGTGCCCGCGGGCACCGCGTTGGTGACCCCTGTTTTAAATCAATTAATCAATCAATGACTTATTTAATGAGGTACACCTGCACAATCAATGACTTATTTAATGAGGTACACCTGCACAATCAATGACTTATTTAATGAGGTACACCTGCACAGTCAATGACTTATTTAATGAGGTACACCTGCACTATTAATGACTTATTTAATGAGGTACACCTGCACAATCAATGACTTATTTAATGAGGTACACCTGCACAGTCAATGACTTATTTAATGAGGTACACCTGCACAGTCAATGACTTATTTAATGAGGTACACCTGCACAGTCAATGACTTATTTAATGAGGTACACCTGCACAGTCAATGACTTATTTAATGAGGTACACCTGCACAATCAATGACTTATTTAATGAGGTACACCTGCACAATCAATGACTTATTTAATGAGGTACACCTGCACAATCAATGACTTATTTAATGAGGTACACCTGCACAGTCAATGACTTATTTAATGAGGTACACCTGCACAGTCAATGACTTATTTAATGAGGTACACCCGCACAATCAATGACTTATTTAATGAGGTACACCTGCACAGTCAATGACTTATTTAATGAGGTACACCTGCACAATCAATGACTTATTTAATGAGGTACACCCGCACAATCAATGACTTATTTAATGAGGTACACCTGCACAGTCAATTACTTATTTAATGAGGTACACCTGCACAATCAATGACTTATTTAATGAGGTACACCTGCACAATCAATGACTTATTTAATGAGGTACACCTGCACAATCAATGACTTATTTAATGAGGTACACCTGCACAGTCAATTACTTATTTAATGAGGTACACCTGCACAATCAATGACTTATTTAATGAGGTACACCTGCACTATTAATGACTTGTTTATTGAGGTACACCTGCACAGTCAATTACTTATTTAATGAGGTACACCTGCACAGTCAATGACTTATTTAATGAGGTACACCCGCACAATCAATGACTTATTTAATGAGGTACACCTGCACAGTCAATGACTTATTTAATGAGGTACACCTGCACAATCAATGACTTATTTAATGAGGTACACCCGCACAATCAATGACTTATTTAATGAGGTACACCTGCACAGTCAATTACTTATTTAATGAGGTACACCTGCACAATCAATGACTTATTTAATGAGGTACACCTGCACAATCAATGACTTATTTAATGAGGTACACCTGCACAATCAATGACTTATTTAATGAGGTACACCTGCACAGTCAATTACTTATTTAATGAGGTACACCTGCACAATCAATGACTTATTTAATGAGGTACACCTGCACTATTAATGACTTGTTTATTGAGGTACACCTGCACAGTCAATTACTTATTTAATGAGGTACACCTGCACAATCAATGACTTATTTAATGAGGTACACCTGCACAATCAATGACTTATTTAATGTGGTACACCTGCACAATCAATGACTTATTTAATGAGGTACACCTGCACTTTTAATGACTTATTTAATGAGGTACACCTGCACTTTTAATGACTTATTTAATGAGGTACACCTGCACTATTAATGACTTGTTTATTGAGGTACACCTGCACAATTAATGACTTATTTAATGAGGTACACCTGCACTATTAATGACTTATTTAATGAGGTACACCTGCACTTTTAATGACTTATTTAATGAGGTACACCTGCACTATTAATGACTTATTTAATGAGGTACACCTGCACAATTAATGACTTATTTAATGAGGTACACCTGCACTATTTATGACTTGTTTATTGAGGTACACCTGCACTTTTAATGACTTATTTAATGAGGTACACCTGCACTATTAATGACTTATTTAATGAGGTACACCTGCACAATCAATGAATGATTTAATGAGGTACACCTGCACAATCAATGAATGATTTAATGAGGTACACCTGCACAATCAATGACTTATTTAATGAGGTACACCTGCACAATCAATGAATGATTTAATGAGGTACACCTGCACAGTCAATGAATGATTTAATGAGGTACACCTGCACAATCAATGAATGATTTAATGAGGTACACCTGCACAATCAATGAATGATTTAATGAGGTACACCTGCACAATCAATGACTTATTTAATGAGGTACACCTGCACAATCAATGACTTATTTAATGAGGTACACCTGCACAATCAATGACTTATTTAATGAGGTACACCTGCACAATCAATGACTTATTTAATGAGGTACACCTGCACTATTAATGACTTATTTAATGAGGTACACCTGCACAATCAATGACTTATTTAATGAGGTACACCTGCACAATCAATGAATGATTTAATGAGGTACACCTGCACAATCAATGACTTATTTAATGAGGTACACCTGCACAGTCAATGACTTATTTAATGAGGTACACCTGCACCATTAATGACTTATTTAATGAGGTACACCTGCACTATTCATGACTTATTTAATGAGGTACACCTGCACTATTAATGACTTATTTAATTAGGTACACCTGCACAATCAATGAATGATTTAATGAGGTACACCTGCACTATTAATGACTTATTTAATGAGGTACACCTGCACAGTCAATGACTTATTTAATGAGGTACACCTGCACAGTCAATGACTTATTTAATGAGGTACACCTGCACAGTCAATGACTTATTTAATGAGGTACACCTGCACAATCAATGACTTATTTAATGAGGTACACCTGCACAATCAATGACTTATTTAATGAGGTACACCTGCACAATCAATGACTTATTTAATGAGGTACACCTGCACAGTCAATGACTTATTTAATGAGGTACACCTGCACAGTCAATGACTTATTTAATGAGGTACACCCGCACAATCAATGACTTATTTAATGAGGTACACCTGCACAGTCAATGACTTATTTAATGAGGTACACCTGCACAATCAATGACTTATTTAATGAGGTACACCCGCACAATCAATGACTTATTTAATGAGGTACACCTGCACAGTCAATTACTTATTTAATGAGGTACACCTGCACAATCAATGACTTATTTAATGAGGTACACCTGCACAATCAATGACTTATTTAATGAGGTACACCTGCACAATCAATGACTTATTTAATGAGGTACACCTGCACAGTCAATTACTTATTTAATGAGGTACACCTGCACAATCAATGACTTATTTAATGAGGTACACCTGCACTATTAATGACTTGTTTATTGAGGTACACCTGCACAGTCAATTACTTATTTAATGAGGTACACCTGCACAGTCAATGACTTATTTAATGAGGTACACCCGCACAATCAATGACTTATTTAATGAGGTACACCTGCACAGTCAATGACTTATTTAATGAGGTACACCTGCACAATCAATGACTTATTTAATGAGGTACACCCGCACAATCAATGACTTATTTAATGAGGTACACCTGCACAGTCAATTACTTATTTAATGAGGTACACCTGCACAATCAATGACTTATTTAATGAGGTACACCTGCACAATCAATGACTTATTTAATGAGGTACACCTGCACAATCAATGACTTATTTAATGAGGTACACCTGCACAGTCAATTACTTATTTAATGAGGTACACCTGCACAATCAATGACTTATTTAATGAGGTACACCTGCACTATTAATGACTTGTTTATTGAGGTACACCTGCACAGTCAATTACTTATTTAATGAGGTACACCTGCACAATCAATGACTTATTTAATGAGGTACACCTGCACAATCAATGACTTATTTAATGTGGTACACCTGCACAATCAATGACTTATTTAATGAGGTACACCTGCACTTTTAATGACTTATTTAATGAGGTACACCTGCACTTTTAATGACTTATTTAATGAGGTACACCTGCACTATTAATGACTTGTTTATTGAGGTACACCTGCACAATTAATGACTTATTTAATGAGGTACACCTGCACTATTAATGACTTATTTAATGAGGTACACCTGCACTTTTAATGACTTATTTAATGAGGTACACCTGCACTATTAATGACTTATTTAATGAGGTACACCTGCACAATTAATGACTTATTTAATGAGGTACACCTGCACTATTTATGACTTGTTTATTGAGGTACACCTGCACTTTTAATGACTTATTTAATGAGGTACACCTGCACTATTAATGACTTATTTAATGAGGTACACCTGCACAATCAATGAATGATTTAATGAGGTACACCTGCACAATCAATGAATGATTTAATGAGGTACACCTGCACAATCAATGACTTATTTAATGAGGTACACCTGCACAATCAATGAATGATTTAATGAGGTACACCTGCACAGTCAATGAATGATTTAATGAGGTACACCTGCACAATCAATGAATGATTTAATGAGGTACACCTGCACAATCAATGAATGATTTAATGAGGTACACCTGCACAATCAATGACTTATTTAATGAGGTACACCTGCACAATCAATGACTTATTTAATGAGGTACA
>NC_084733.1:7580164-7610164 GCF_033978785.1 Entelurus aequoreus | reverse complement strand
AAGTCTAAAACTAGATGTGACCAATTTTAGATGCAGTCTTAGACTTAGATTGGTCACATCTAGTCTTAGACTGGTCACATCTGGTTTTAGACTTAGATGTGACCGATCTAAGTCTAAGTCTAAGACTAGATGTGACCAATCTAAGTCTAAGACTAGATGTGACCAATCTAAGTCTAAGACTAGATCTGAGATTGGTCACATCTAGTCTTAGACTGGTCACATCTAGTTTTACACTTAGATGTGACCAATCTAAGTCTAAGACTGGATCTGAGATTGGTCACATCTAGTCTTAGACTGGTCACATCTAGTTTTACACTTAGATGTGACCAATCTAAGTCTAAGACTAAATGTGACCAATCTAAGTCCAAGACTAGATCTGAGATTGGTCACATCTAGTCTTAGACTTAGATGTGACCAATCGAAGTCTAAGACTAGATCTGAGATTGGTCACATCTAGTCTTAGACTTAGATGTGACCAATCTAAGTCTAAGACTAGATCTGAGATTGGTCACATCCAGTCTTGGACTTAGATGTTTTGCTATGTGAGCCGCTAAGTAAGCTTCGAAAGCTTCTGAGAGACGAAAAGTAAGCCGGACCAAGAGGAGAAAAAAATAAAAATGTTAAACCCTGTGCCACAAAAACTTGAATATATGGATACAATTTGATATATCGCCCAGGCCTACTTTGCAACGTGGTTCAAATAATTGCTATAAGTCTTGCAGGTGCAAATTCCCGCCCTTAAAAACCCCAATGCTTGACTTTTCTAGTACAGGAAAACAAACCTTGATTACGTGCTGAATAGGAATATTATGCTTTGGTTCCTTAAGTGAGTAAAAAGCATGTCAGTTTGGGAGGTCTTGGTATGACCCACCTGTGTCAATGACCCACCACACCTGCATCATTTCATGTCTCGCGAGGAGCTAAGTGGCGCTACCTCAGGTGAAGCACCTCATTAGCATCTTTCAACATTTGCTCAATGAACGCTCCTCGTCTGTGCACGCCCCTCGTTAGCCAGCAAACCGGATTGTGTTGGCTCACATTTCACGTTGAATACCATTCCTTTTTAATCGCTGCAGATCCTGTTTATTCACACGGAGACAGCCAAGGGCACAGCTGGCAATCAAGTTCACTTGTGGAGTTTGTGTGCGGGTCAGGAGAACCATCAGTGACTCACAGCCAATCACAGCCAGGCTTTTTTGGTGTCGATTCGCACTTATTTGTTTGGAATCGGTCTGTTTTAAATTGCACGCATGAAAATAAAGTAATTTCCTGAGATTAGTTCCAAAGACCATGCCTGAAATAAATAAATACCAGTTTGAATGTGAATTGATTATGAAATAAACATGTGTGTCGGAAAGTATTCACGTGTGCCAATGGATATTCACAGCCGAGGGCTGAGTGCGTGGTAAAACTAACCCCAAATGGTGGGAAATGTCAAAGACAGCAAGAAGAACCTCCAAACTAGCACACGGCAGCCTCTACGCTAACCACCGCAGAAACAGCACAACACGTACCACAAGACGGCGCTTCTTTCTGAATGGGAGACCAGGGAGTCAACAAAGAGAAGAACCAAAGATGTAGCGTCTCATAGCAAGTGAAGGTAAGACCCCAGCGTAAGAAGGCAAAGAGGTAATAGGATTATTACGGCTGACCATGTGGCCTTCTTGCTAAACACAGCACTATGAATAGACAAGGTGCAGGCTAATGCTGTTATTTGCTGATTGTATCAATGTCTGGCCTTTCCCTGAAGCATACCGTCAACACAAACAAGTGACTGGAATGGCTGAAGACCAATGTGAAGCCTTCAACTGGCTCCTCGCCCCTGGTAGAGGTAGACTTGAGTTCCAGGTAGTCACTGCAGACTAAGATGAAGAGACTAAAAAGAGACAAACTGAGAATGACACATACTAACACCATAATGAGAGACTCTCATAGTGTCCTACTTGAAGTCTGTCGGTGACTGAGAAGACCTGATTATGACCGAAGATGGAAGCCTGAAAGAGTGGCAATGAAAATCAGAGAGTAAACCTGAGAGTGACAGAAAGTCAGAGATCGGGAGTGAAAAAAGCAAGAACAGGAGGGGGGAAAAAAAATGCTGGAGACTGAGACAAACCGAGAATGGGAGACTGTGAGAAAGATCGATTATGAGACAGAGGCTGAGACTGACCATGACAGACTGATATTATGAGACAGAGACTGACCATGACAGACTGATATTATGAGACAGAGACTGACCATGACAGACTGATATTATGAGACAGAGACTGACCATGACAGTGTTATATTATGATACAGGGACTGTAAAGACTGAGATTGACCATGACAGAGTAAGACTGACCATGACAGACTGATATTATGAGACAGAGACTGACCATGACAGTGTTATATTATGATACAGAGACTGTAAAGACTGAGATTGACCATAACAGAGTAAGACTGACCATGACAGACTGATATTATGAGACAGAGACTGACCATGACAGACTGATATTATGAGACAGAGACTGACCATGACAGTGTTATATTATGATACAGAGACTGTAAAGACTGAGATTGACCATGACAGAGTAAGACTGACCATGACAGACTGATATTATGAGACAGAGACTGACCATGACAGTGTTATATTATGAGACAGAGACTGTAAAGACTGAGATTGACTATGACATAGTAAGACTGACCATGACAGTGTTATATTTTGATACAGAGACTGTAAAGACTGAGATTGACTATGACAGAGTAAGACTGACCATGACAGACTGATATTATGAGACAGAGACTGACCATGACAGACTGATATTATGAGACAGAGACTGACCATGACAGACTGATATTATGAGACAGAGACTGACCACGACAGTGTTATATTATGATACAGAGACTGTAAAGACTGAGATTGACCATGACAGAGTAAGACTGACCATGACAGACTGATATGAGACAGAGACTGACCATGACAGACTGATATTATGAGACAGAGACTGACCATGACAGTGTTATATTATGATACAGAGACTGTAAAGACTGAGATTGACCATGACAGAGTAAGACTGACCATGACAGACTGATATTATGAGACAGAGACTGACCATGACAGACTGATATTATGAGACAGAGACTGACCATGACAGTGTTATATTATGATACAGAGACTGTAAAGACTGAGATTGACCATGACAGAGTAAGACTGACCATGACAGACTGATATGAGACAGAGACTGACCATGACAGACTGATATTATGAGACAGAGACTGACCATGACAGACTGATATTATGAGACAGAGACTGACCATGACAGTGTTATATTATGATACAGAGACTGTAAAGACTGAGATTGACTATGACAGAGTAAGACTGACCATGACAGACTGATATTATGAGACAGAGACTGGCCATGACAGTGTTATATTACGATACAGAGACTGTAAAGACTGAGATTGACCATGACAGAGTAAGACTGACCATGACAGACTGATATTATGAGACAGAGACTGACCATGACAGACTGATATTATGAGACAGAGACTGACCATGACAGTGTTATATTATGATACAGAGACTGTAAAGACTGAGATTGACCATGACAGAGTAAGACTGACCATGACAGACTGATTTTATGAGACAGAGACTGACCATGACAGTGTTATATTATGAGACAGAGACTGTAAAGACTGAGATTGACTATGACAGAGTAAGACTGACCATGACAGTGTTATATTTTGATACAGAGACTGTAAAGACTGAGATTGACTATGACAGAGTAAGACTGACCATGACAGTGTTATATTTTGATACAGAGACTGTAAAGACTGAGATTGACTATGACAGAGTAAGACTGACCATGACAGACTGATATTATGAGACAGAGACTGACCATGACAGACTGATATTATGAGACAGAGACTGACCATGACAGACTGATATTATGAGACAGAGACTGACCATGACAGTGTTCTATTATGATACAGAGACTGTAAAGACTGAGATTGACCATGACAGAGTAAGACTGACCATGACAGACTGATATGAGACAGAGACTGACCATGACAGACTGATATTATGAGACAGAGACTGACCATGACAGTGTTATATTATGATACAGAGACTGTAAAGACTGAGATTGACCATGACAGAGTAAGACTGACCATGACAGACTGATATTATGAGACAGAGACGGACCATGACAGACTGATATTATGAGACAGAGACTGACCATGACAGTGTTATATTATGATACAGAGACTGTAAAGACTGAGATTGACTATGACAGAGTAAGACTGACCATGACAGACTGATATTATGAGACAGAGACTGACCATGACAGTGTTATATTACGATACAGAGACTGTAAAGACTGAGATTGACCATGACAGAGTAAGACTGACCATGACAGACTGATATTATGAGACAGAGACTGACCATGACAGACTGATATTATGAGACAGAGACTGACCATGACAGTGTTATATTATGATACAGAGACTGTAAAGACTGAGATTGACCATGACAGAGTAAGACTGACCATGACGGACTGATATTATGAGACAGAGACTGACCATGACAGACTGATATTATGAGACAGAGACTGACCATGACAATGTTATATTACGATACAGAGACTGTAAAGACTGAGATTGACCATGACAGAGTAAGACTGACCATGACAGACTGATATTATGAGACAGAGACTGACCATGACAGACTGATATTATGAGACAGAGACTGACCATGACAGTGTTATATTATGATACAGAGACTGTAAAGACTGAGATTGACCATGACAGAGTAAGACTGACCATGACAGACTGATATTATGAGACAGAGACTGACCATGACAGACTGATATTATGAGACAGAGACTGACCATGACAATGGTATATTATGAGACAGAGACTGTAAAGACTGAGATTGACTATGACAGAGTAAGACTGACCATGACAGTGTTATATTTTGATACATAGACTGTAAAGACTGAGATTGACTATGACAGAGTAAGACTGACCATGACAGTGTTATATTTTGATACAGAGACTGTAAAGACTGAGATTGACTATGACAGAGTAAGACTGACCATGACAGACTGATATTATGAGACAGAGACTGACCATGACAGACTGATATTATGAGACAGAGACTGACCATGACAGACTGATATTATGAGACAGAGACTGACCATGACAGTGTTATATTATGATACAGAGACTGTAAAGACTGAGATTGACCATGACAGAGTAAGACTGACCATGACAGACTGATATGAGACAGAGACTGACCATGACAGACTGATATTATGAGACAGAGACTGACCATGACAGTGTTATATTATGATACAGAGACTGTAAAGACTGAGATTGACCATGACAGAGTAAGACTGACCATGACAGACTGATATTATGAGACAGAGACTGACCATGACAGACTGATATTATGAGACAGAGACTGACCGTGACAGTGTTATATTATGATACAGAGACTGTAAAGACTGAGATTGACCATGACAGAGTAAGACTGACCATGACAGACTGATATTATGAGACTGAGAATGGGAGAATGAAAATGAGTGTGTAAGACTCAGACTGACGGAAAGCCTGAGACAAAGATTGAAAATGAGAGGACAGAAAGAAGATTAAAACTGACTGAGAATGAGACAGACAGACAGAGTGATTGGGAAACTGAGAATGGCTGATTATGAGATAGAAACTCATCCAAAGGAATTGGATTGGACATGGCTTGAGGGTAAATACATGATTTAGTTATCTATAAAAAGTGCAAACAAAAGGCGCGCACAAGGTGGAGAACAAACTTGGCTATGAAAACAAAGACTAGCACAAAGGCAAAACTATGGACATGAAACAAAAAACACTTACTGTGACCAGAAAGAACAGCATGAACTATGATATCAAGGGTAACATGAGTAGCATGGGTAGTAGAGGTAATGTCGCCTGGCTGAATACCTGGCAACTATCGGCTTAAATAGTCTCTTCATTAGGGACAACAGGTGCGTGAGTCCAAAACGTGAAACAGGTGAAAACTAATGGTCGTCATGGTGACAAAGCAAGGGAGTGAAAACAGGAACTAAAAAGAGTTCAAAAACCAAACAGAACAAAGCCAAACATAAACATGATCAAAAGACATGACAGAAACAAATTTTATTCCATTTTTGAAGAAGGCCATAACATGGGAAAATGTGGAAAAAGTGAAGCACTGTGAATATTTTCCAGATGCTGTGTGAATCCAAAGAACCCGGACCAGGAAGGGAAGAACTTCTGCCAACCCACTCTTCAAGGGACAACTTGTGGTAACCTTACACGAAAAGACAAGCTACAGTCGCTTAAAACGGAAAAAAACTTAACTAAAGAGCCATGGCCATGGTAGATGCACCATGGGAATATCCACTTCTGGAGGATCCAGTAGAAGTACGCTCTGACGTCATCTTCTTTGGCTCTTTGTGACAAAGGTTAGTTGTTCTTGCAAAGAGGAAAAAGGTGATGACCACCATAGACTTGACCTGTTTGCAGCATAACTTGGCCTGATAAATTGCAAAGATCTCATTTATATTAAAGGCCTACTGATATGAAAATGTTCTATTTAAACGGGGATAGCAGATCCATTCTATGTGTCATACTTGATCATTTCGTGATATTGCCATATTTTTGCTGAAAGGATTTAGTAGAGAACATCGACGATAAAGTTCGCAACTTTTGGTCGCTGATAAAAAAAAAGCCTTGCCTGTACCGGAAGTAGCGTGACGTCGCAGGTTGAAAGGCTCCTCACATTTCCCCATTGTTTACACCAGCAGCGAGAGCGATTCGGACCGAGAAAGTGACGATTACCCCATTAATTTGAGCGAGGATGAAAGATTCGTGGATGAGGAACGTGAGAGTGAAGGACTAGAGTGCAGTGCAGGACGTATCTTTTTTCGCTCTGACCGTAACTTAGGTACAAGCTGGCTCATTGGATTCCACACTTTCTCCTTTTTCTATTGTGGATCATGGATTTGTATTTTAAACCACCTCGGATACTATATCCTCTTGAAAATGAGAGTCGAGAACGCGAAATGGACATTCACAGTGACTTTTATCTCCACGACAATACATCGGTGAAGCACTTTAGCTACGGAGCTAACGTGATAGCATCGTGCTTAAATGCAGATAGAAACAAAAGAAATAAGCCCCTGACTGGAAGGGTAGACAGAAGATCAACAATACTACTATCAGGAGACACCGAACCAAACACTGGACCTGTAACTACACGGTTAATGCTGTGCCGCCTGTCGAAGCCTAGCAATGCTGTTGCTAACGACGCCATTGAAGCTAACTTAGCTACGGGACCTCGTCAGAGCTATGATAAAGACATTAGTGCTCCACCTACGCCAGCCCTCATCTGCTCATCAACACCCGTGCTCACCTGCGTTCCAGCGATCGACGGCGCAACGAAGGACTTCACCCGATCATCGATGCGGATAGCGCGTCTGCTATCCAACTCAGTCCTCCTGGTTGTGTTGCTGCAGCCAGCCGCTAATACACCGATCCCACCTACAGCTTTCTTCTTTGCAGTCTCCATTGTTCATTAAACAAATTGCAAAAGATTCACCAACACAGATGTCCAGAATACTGTGGAATTTTGCGATGAAACAGAGATGTTTGTATTGTGATACAATGTGTCCGAATACTTCCGTTTCAACCATTGATGTCACGCGCATACGTCATCATACTTAGACGTTTTCAAGCGGAAGTTCCCCGGGAAATTTAAAATGTCACTTTATAAGTTAACCCGGCCGTTTTGGCATGTGTTGCAATGTTAAGATTCCATCATTGATATAAAAACTATCAGACTGCGTGGTCGGTAGTAGTGGCTTTCAGTAGGCCTTTAAAGACACATTGGAAACTAAAATGTAAGCTTTCAAGACAAAAAGGTAATATTGTGTGAACAAGTTAAAATATTGCGTGTTTTAAAGGCCTACTGAAAGCCACTACTACCGACCACGCAGTCTGATAGTTTATATATCAATGATGAAATCTTAACATTGCAACACATGCCAATATTATATGAGTATATAACTTATAAAGTGCAATTTTAAATTTCCCGTTAAACTTCCGGTTGAAAACGTCTATGTATGATGACGTTTGCGCGTGACGTCACGACGGCAACGGAAGTATTCGTACCCAATGTGTCACCATACAAACTGCTCTGTTTTCATCGCAAAATTCCACAGTATTCTGGACATCTGTGTTGGTGAATCTTTTGCAATTTGTTTAATGAAAAATGGAGACTGCAAAGAAGAAAGCTGTAGGTGGGATCGGTGTATTAGCGGCTGGCAGTAGCAACACAACAAGGAGTACTTACTTGGTGGCTAGCCGACGCTAGCCACCAACCGCATCTGTGATCGGGTGAAGTCCTTCGCCGCGCCGTCGATCGCTGGAACGCAGGTGAGCACGGGTGTTGATGAGCAGATGAGGGCTGGCTGGCGTAGGTGGAGCGCTAATGTTTTTATCATAGCTCTGTGAGGTCCGGTTGCTAAGTTGCTAAGTTAGCTTCAGCGTCGTTAGCAACAGCAATGTTAAGCTTTGCCAGGCTGAGAATTATTAACCGTGTAGTTACATGTACATGGTTTAATAGTATTGTTGATCTTCTGTCTATCCTTCCAGTCAGGGATTTATTTGTTTTGTTTCTATCTGCATTTGAGCCCGATGCTATCACGTTAGCTCAGTAGCTGAAGAGCTTCGCTGATGTATTGTCGTGGAGATAAAAGTCACTGTGAATGTCCATTTCGCGTTCTCGACTCTCATTTTCAAGATATAGTATCCGAGGTGGTTTAAAATACAAATCCGTGATCCACAATAGAAAAAGGAGAGTGTGGAATCCAATGAGACCTTGTACCTAAGTTACGGTCAGAGCGAAAAAAGATACACCCTGCACTGCCTCTCTAGTTCTTCACTCTAACGTTCCTCATCCACAAATCTTTCATCCTCGCTCAAATTAATGGGGTAATCGTCGCTTTCTCAGTCCGAATCTCTCTCGCTCCATTGTAAACAACGGGGAATTGTGAAGAATCCTTCCTCCTGTGACGTCACGCTACTTCCGGTACAGGCTAGGCTTTTTATCAGCGACCAAAAGTTGCGAACTTTATCGTCGTTGTTCTATACTAAATCCTTTCAGCAAAATTATGGCAATATCGCGAAATTATCAAGTATGACACATAGAATGGATCTGCTATCCCCGTTTAAATAAAAAAAAATGTCATTTCAGTAGGCCTTTAACAGCACATTGCACTCAAAACTACTTTTGTTCTTGAAATAGATGGATATTAGCTTAGCATGTCTGGACCTGTAGTGGCTCTCGCATCCTTTTATTCTGTTATAACCTGTGTCCTCTGCAGTGGACATTTGTCATCTGCATAACAGGTCTACTTTTTTATGTAACTCTGACAAAATGAATACAAAACAAATGTCCACTGTGGAGGACGCTGCTTCTGGAAAAGGTGCGGCCACGTGATGTCTTGGCTCATTCAGCTTCCCGCCCTATCTTGTTGGCGTAACAAATGTCCTCTGATGGCCGTCCATTTCTCCTGATGGCCTTGGATCAAACGTGACCGACACTCTGCCGCTGCAAAATAAAACATTGATCCCTCGCAGCGCCTTTAAAAGTTGCACTAAAGCCGTTTACGAGCCACATGAAAGGGTGGCGCTGAGCTGCAAAAGCACACAAACACATCCACCTGTCATTTTTACAAGCACGAATAACACTTTGCCAAGACTCTGGAGATTCCTCCTCACAGATGCTGCATCCTGAAGCCAATAGGATGTCAAAAACACACCTGCGGGAAGTGGGGCTGTCAAAGTTAACGTGTACAAAGATCACATTAGTTACGCAAAAAAGCAGACTCATCACAAATGATTTGGACTGCACACGCTCCTTTACCCTCACCTGTAAGGATGCACGGCTTGTTCTTCCCTTAGTGAGCTCAACGCAAAGGTGAGTGAAGAAACTCCGACTAAACGCAAATGTCAAAGCAAAGGTGAGTGAGGATACAAACACGGACACTTATAAATGTGTTAGCATATTAGCTAATGCCAACGATGCTAGCTTCATTACATTACGATGCCATGTACAATAATGCATGAAAACGCTCCTACAGACACCACACATGGGACGCTTTAGTAAGTATGAATAGTTTTAGTTATATTGTAAAACTTAAAATAGTGGAGTGAAGAATCAATACGAGTAGAACTTTATGGACGGCTAGAAGACGGAATGGAACTTCTACTTCCGGTTAAAAGCTCAGTCTAAACTGAAGGGCAATGCAGCACTCCAGCAGCTGCAGTGAGCAAACTTGTCCAAAAGACGGCGCCATAGCACAAACAATAACACACCTTTTCACTGTCTTTGCTTGTTTTTTGGTTTTTTTCAAACTACATTTATGGCCGTCAGTGAAGATAACTCAGCTGTACCGTTTTATAAGCTGCACTGTTCAAAGCCGCATTGCCGGCAGTAAGTCGGACACGTTTCCAGTGAGGGTTGGACTCCGCCAAGGCTGCCCTTTGTCACAGAGTCTGTTCATAACGTTTATGGACAGAATTTTTAGGCGCAGTCAAGGCGTTGAGGGGATCTGGTTTGGTGGCTGCAGGATTAGGTCTCTGCTTTTTGCAGATGATGTGGTCCTGATGGCTTCATCTGGCCAGGATCTGCAGCTCTCACGGGATCGGTTCGCAGCTGAGTGTGAAGCGACTGGGATGGGAATCAGCACCTCCAAGTCCGAGTCCATGGTTCTCGCCCGGAAAAGGGTGGAGTGCCATCTCCGGGTTGCGGAGGAGACCCTGCCCCAAGTGGAGGAGTTCAAGTACCTCGGAGTCTTGTTCACGAGTGAGGGAAGAGTGGATCGTGATATCGACAGGCGGATCGGTGCGGCGTCTTCAGTAATGCGGACGCTGTATCGATCCGTTGTGGTGAAGAAGGAGCTGAGCCGGAAGGCAAAGCTCTCAATTTACCGGTCGATCTACGCTCCCATCCTCACCTATGGTCATGAGCTTTGGGTTATGACCGAAAGGACAAGATCACGGGTACAAGCGGCCCAAATGAGTTTCCTCCGCCGGGTGGCAGGGCTCTCCCTTAGAGATAGGGTGAGAAGCTCTGCCATCCGGGGGGAGCTCAAAGTAAAGCCGCTGCTCCTCCACATGGAGAGGAGCCAGATGAGGTGGTTCGGGCATCTGGTCAGGATGCCACCCGAACACCTCCCTATGGAGGTGTTTAGGGCACGTCCGACCGGTAGGAGGCCACGGGGAAGACCCAGGACACGCTGGGAAGACTATGTCTCCCGGCTGGCCTGGGAACGTCTCGGGATCCCCCGGGAGGAGCTGGACGAAGTGGAAGAAGATGGATGGATGGATGTTCAAAGCGTAGGAAAAAAGTCTGGTATTTAAATAGATCGCTAAAACAAGCGGCAGAGCTAGCACAAGACTAGACTAAGTGCACTGGACTGTACTAAGATGAGTGCTGGAGGACAACATGGCTGCCAGGAGAGCAGCTACTTTACTTTCAAGACGTGTCTTTATGAAATATTAACTCTGACACTTTGCAAATGGAAAATCATGGCGATGTGAGCGTGTGTACTTGTGTGTACATGTGTGTACATGTGTGTACATGAGTGTACAAGTGTGTGTGCAAGAATGTGAAAGTTGGAACACACTTCTTTAAGACTTTGGAACAACATGACCACAGTCTAGAACCACAACACACCTGCACCTGCGTTAATACCAGTGACTACTATTAACATTCCACACATGTTTCTCGGGCCAGCACCAGTGACCTTGACTCTGGGTCACACGTGAGCGAGTCTCTGGGTTATTTCTCTGATCACCGAGCTGACAGTCGGCCATAATGAGAAACTATATTGCTGTTTAACTATTGAGTAACGACAACGTCTGGTTTCAATTGAAACGATTGAAATGCTCAGCGTGTCTCAGCATTATCTGGATGTTCCCTGAGGACCGCTTGTGGGTGAGAGAGATCGTTATTTGGCAGCACGGCCTCTTCCGTGGATGTGTGGCGTGGCGACGCCATGCTCGCGTCTCTTTATGCCAAAGAAGGAGTTCTGACTAACAGATGAGGATTGATCTGGTCCTCTGAGTGGCCTTGGCAGCAATGCTGGGTAGACACCCCCTACCAAACACACCCCCTACCAAACACACCCCCTACCAAACACACCCCCTACCAAACACACCCCCTACCAAACAGTCCTTTCTCCTCCTGTCTCCATCAGTCAAGACCTTAGCTGGACTATTTCCCAGCATGCTTTGGAAAACAAACCCGTTTAGACTCACGGCACAGTTTAGACTTTAGTTCAAGCAGAAGGCTACGAGTCTTGGACACAAAATGTTTCCTAATGTTCTTGTTTTTTAACTTCCTTTTCCCTTCAAACCCTTGTGTGTTGTGTCTTAAGTAGCCCCTCCCCCACCTTCTGCTCCGCTCCTCCAACGATCAGCTCCTTTCAATTTAATTGCACGTGGAAAATTCCAAGGCCACCACCACAATTGTTCGAATGCCCTTTTGACATTTTAGGCAAACCGTAAAAATGAAGAATCCATCACATTTTGTTGATACAAATAGATACGCATTTTTAGCACATGCCTAAACATACCTGAAAGTGGGCTTATAATTGTCAGGTTCAAACACAGAATTATATTAAACAAGACAAGAAGCAAGGAATCAGGCAGAGACAAAGTTCAATTTTGCTCATGAGGAGAAACGCTTGGGGCTGCTGCTTGGGGTTACAGTCTCCCACCACACGCTCTGAAGGGCAGTCCCACGCGCTCCTCTATTTATTCGGGAGTTCCCTAGTTCAGTGGTCCCCAACCACCGGGCCGTGGCCCGGTACCGGTCCGTGGTACCGGGCCGCACAAGAAATTTAAAAAAAAAAAAAAAATTATTTAAAAAAAAAAATGTATATTTTTAAATTTTTATTAAATCAACATAAAAAACACAATATATACATTATATATCAATATAGATCAATACAGTCTGCAGGGATACAGTCCGTAAGCCATACATGCCAACCCTCCCGGTTTTACCGGGAGACTCCCGGAAATCAGCGCCTCTCCCGATAACCTCCCGGAAGAAATTTTCTCCCGATAAACTCCCGGAATTCAGCCGGACCTGGAGGCCACGCCCCCTCCAGCTCCATGCGGACCTGAGTGGGGACAGCGGCGACAGTCTGTTTTCACGTCCGCTTTCCCACGATATAAACAGCGTGCCTGCCCAATCACGTTATAACTGTAGAATGATCGAGGGCGAGTTCTTGGTTTCTTATGTGGGTTTATTGTTAGGCAGTTTCATTAACGTCCTCCCAGCGCGGTAACAACACACAACAACAGCAGTCACGTTTTCGGCTACCGTAAAGCAGTTTGTCTGCCGTAAACAGCAATGTTGTGACACTCTTAAACAGGACAATACTGCCATCTACTGGATAGCCACCGGAACACTGAAATTCAAGTATTTCTTTTATTTATATATATAATTTAAAAAAATATATATATATATATATATATATATATATATATATATATATATATATATATATATATATATATATATATATATATATATATATATATATATATATATATATATATATATATATATGTATATATATATATGTATATATATATATATATATATATATATATATATATATATATATATATACATATATATATATATACATATATATATATATATACATATATATATATATAGCTAAAATTCATACAAGTATTTCATACACATATATATATATATATTTATATAAAATATTTATGAAATACTCGAGTTGGTGAATTCTAGCTGTAAATATACTCCTCCCCTCCCCTCTTAACCACGCCTCCAACCACCCCCGACCTCGCCCCACCCCACCCCTCCCGGAATCGGAGGTCTCAAGGTTGGCAAGTATGCCGTAAGCCGGATATATATATATATATATATATATATATATATATATATATATATATATATATATATATATATATATATATATATATATATATATATATATATATATATATATATATATATATATATTTATATATATATATAACACGCAGACAAAGCAGAGCCAGGGCGAAATTTCGAACTCAAGCACATTTGCATTCTGAATAATCACGTATTGTGATGCTGGGGCGGCTTGCGTAACATGTGTCCCCTCCCCCTAGAGGCAGCCTCAGTGATGTTAACTAGGGAACTCCCGAATAAATAGAGGAGCGCGTGGGACTGCCCCTCAGAGCGTGTGGTGGGAGACTGTAACTGAGTGTGCAGCCCCAAACGTTTCTCCTCATGAGCAAAATTGAACTCTGTCTCTGCCTGATTCCTTGCTTCTTGTCTTGTTTAATAAAATTCGGTGTTTGAACCTGACAATTATAGGTCCACTTTCAGGTATGTTTAAGCATGTGCTAAAAATTGTTATCTATTTGTATCCTTATCCTCAACAAAATGTGATGGATTCTTCATTTTCACTGCAAACATAGCCAGCGTATATATATATTTGTTTTTTTATGTTTACTGTAACTTGGGAGGGCCAGTTTGTGGACGCTGGTAGTTAGTTTGGAGACCCCGCACTAAAGCAAAAGTGTGGACGTTTAGAAAGAAGCAGCATGATAATTGTGTGGGGAGATTCCCTTGATGAAGCGTTCCGAGCATGTAAATGAGTCGTGATCACTGCTATTGATCACTGAGTGCCTCCTCAGGAAGAGTGGTGGGCTGCAGATGAGGATATTGATTGATGTCGGTGGTTTCAACAGAAGCAAGCAGCAGACCACAGGACAAAAAATGCAACATGACATCCACCATCACAACAGCACAATACGCACGATGCTATTTGTAGGAACAATTCTTGGAATAAAAACAGTAATTATATTCCCAAAAAACTATTTTTGAAAAGGAATGTCAATGCACTGCAAAAACTGAAATCTAAGTAAGATGAAATATCTCAAATAAGGGTGATATTTGCTTATTTTCTGTCTGATAAGATCATTCTTCTCACTAAGCAGATTTTATGTTAGAGTGTTTTACTTGTTTTAAGGGTTTTGGTCCTAAATGATCTCAGTAAGATATTACAGCTTGTTGCTGAGATTTGATGACCTATATTGAGTAAAACATGCTTGAAACCAGAATATCAACTGTTGCAAAGCTGTGTCATCAACACTCACAAGTATAAAACGACTTTTTTAAAGTAATAATTTCTTATTTCAAACATGAAAAAAAAAAATCATGACTTTGACACAATTTTGTCTCATAATTAAAACAGATGACAGCCAAATGGACTTTGCTGTTTTATTTTCAATGAAACAATAGAAAACACGTACTCATATAGTAGTACAGTTGGCGCAGTACAGTAAACTGACAGTTAATATTTAAACATTTAACATGTGACATTTCTAACAATTTTGAACAGAAATAGTTCATGCACATTCAGATAAATTCTTCAAAATTACAATTAAAAAAATGTTGGCCGGGGGCCGGGCTGTATACATGCACACTAATTGACTTAAAGAGCACGCACTTGACGCGATGATGTCATGTTATCGATGGAAAAATGCATTTTTAGACCATATGATTTGCCTGAGCGGCTAGGAGACCCCGAGAGTAACAAGCGCTTGCCTTGTTGCCTTTCAATTAAGTACAATAAATTAGTTTTTAGTATAAGTTTGCTGGTTTCAAGAAATGTAATGCCGAGCGCATATCATTATGTCAAGATAATGGCACTAGCATTTACTTCATTTAAGAATATTTTTCAACATATTGAGCAAAAAGGTCTCTTTTTTATACCAAGAAATGTGCACTTGTTATTAGTGAGAATATACTTATTTTAAGGTATTTTGGGGTTCTTTGAAGTTAGCTAATTTTACTTGTTTTGGAAAGTCTTGACAAGCCAAATTTTCGTGTTCTATTGGCAGATAATTTTGCTTAGTTCAAATAAAATACCCCTCATTTTTGTATTTTTTTTCTTGTTTTTGAACACTGACTTTTTGCAGTGTGGTGGATACAGATAACCATGAAAGTCCATGATTCTCCAGACTTATTCCATACAACCAAGTCTTTCACACTGTCAAGTATGTGTTTTTGCACAGAACTGAAGTGTTGGCAGCAGCTGCCAAGAGGTAACAATACACTCACAAAAGAACCTCCCAGTCGGTGAAAACAAACAACAATGTCCAGTGTTCTCTTACAAATGTTAATAAATAACAATAGTCAAACATTTTCCATTCCAAGAACAACAGTGGAGTTCTAGGACCAACGACATGGGTCTTGTATGGTGGTAGTGACGCCATCTTGTCATTTGGAGTGAAGCAGTCTAATAAAAAGGCTGAAACATGATGTGGAGGTCTCGCTCCTCCGGGTTCTGTGGACCACCAATGACGGACATGACAGCCGTGTTCATCTTTGCGAACAGTGATTTATTTTGCAATAAGTTGTGCTTTTCAGCCATGTTAAAGTTTCTCTCGTCCCTGACACAAGGGTGAAGCTTAGAGGTGACAGAGCTTTCGCCGCTGCTGCTCCCAAGCTCTGGAACGACCTACCTCTGAGTGTTAGACAGGCCTCCTCTCTTCCTGTTTTTAAATATCTCTTAAAAACATACTTTTATTCCATGGCTTTTAACACTGGGTGATATCCATCCTGCAATGGCGCCCCCATAATACACCTGCTGTGAACCTGTTTTTATGTTTTATTCATTTTATTTATTTATCTTTTATCGTGTTCTGTTTGTGTTGTGTTGTGTTTGCTCGGTACTCGTATTATCTTTTAACCTGCCCATTGTACAGCACTTGGGCTACCCCTGTGGTAACGAAACTAAAACTGAACTGGCTACAAAGTAAACAAAAACAGAATGCTGGACGACAGCAAAGACTTACAGCGTGCACTGCAAAAACTGAAATCTAAGTAAGATTAAATATCTCCAATAAGGGTGATATTTGCTTATTTTCTGTCTGATAAGATAATTCTTCTCACTAAGCAGATTTTATGTTAGAGTGTTTTACTTGTTTAAAGGGTTTTGGTCCTAAATGATCTCAGTAAGATATTACAGCTTGTTGCTGAGATTTGATGACCTATATTGAGTAAAACATGCTTGAAACTAGAATATCAACTGATGCAAACTCTAAAGGCTTAGTTGGCCACATGCGTGGACAGCACCTTTTAGCTCTTATTTCCAAAATTGTGTACACTACTGAATTGGGGTCTTATGGCCCTTATGTGGACACTTATACTGCCACCTGGTGGTGTCAGAAGAGTATAACATACAATGGAATTTGGGGGGGGGGGAGTGTAAAAATAAGAATTAGCATGTCACTAAACATGAAGTACACGTTTGTTACTTATGGACTAAGTACATCATATAAAAAGATGATTCTTAGTTTTTTTTTCTAAATAGGGTCCAATAAACCCAAATAGCAAATAAAAAATTTAAAAAAGCATGTAAACAAAAAGCTTGGGCCTTAAGATTAACACTCACAAGTATAAAACTACTTTTTTAAAGTAATAATTTCTTACTTCAAGCATGAAAAAAAAAAATCCGGGCGCATATCATTATGTCAAGATAATGGCACTAGCATTTACATAATTTAAGAATATTATTCAACATATTGAGCAAAAAGGTCTCTTTTTTTTCTACCAAGAAAAGTGCACTTGTTATTAGTGAGAATATACTTATTTTAAGGTATTTTTGGGTTCATTGACGTTAGCTAATTTGACCTGTTTTGGAAAGTCTTGACAAGCCGAATTTTCTTGTTCTATTGGCAGATAATTTTGCTTATTTCAAATAAAATACCCCTCATTTCTTGTTTTTGAACACTGACTTTTTGCAGTGTGTGGAGCAGACGGCGTCCACAAAGTACATCCGTACATGACAGGACAATCAACACCAAAATAGGAGCGCAAGACAAGAACTAAAACACTACACACAGGACAACACTGAAAAACTCAAAATAAGTACACCTACTTTGAGACAAGAGCTATAGTGATGCATGCTTTGTTATGCTTATGGTTTGAATTCATATCCAACAATTGCGACAATGACTTTTTACTGTCAACCGAGTTCCGTTTTTTTAACCATTTCTGCCGATGGTGTGCCTCCGGATTTTTTCAACGCAAAAAAAATGTGCCTTGGCTCAAAAAAAGGTTGAAAACCACTGATGTAGATAACACATGACCTCTTTAATGAGCACACCTGCAGTGTTTACAACTGGTCACATGACCTCTTTAATAAGGAAGTTGTCACGGTCATCCTTGCGCTCTGCTTGTCGCACCCCGGGACACGCCCACGGCCGCGCACATCCATGGACGCGCCAGCTGCAATCAGGAGCTGCCTTCGTAAGCCTGGACAACCTGCCATGCCGGGCCGGAATATAACCTTCTGTTGGCGTACCTTCCCTGTGTGCATCCCCGAGTCAAGCTGTGCGCCTTGTGCTCCTGGATCTTCCCTGCCTCCCTCGTGCTTCCTGCCTCTCGACCCCTGGATCATCAGCCTGCCCCACGGACTTCCGTGTTCCTTCGCTCTCGACAACACTTGGTAACTACACACATAGCCTCACACACATACACTCTTGGGTTTTGACACTCTCCATTTCCTTAGTGTAGTTCTGGGGTCACCAACGCGGTGCCCGTGGGCCCCAGGTAGCCCATAAGGACCAGATGAGTAGCCCGCTGGCCTGTTCTAAAAATAGCTCAAATAGCAGCCTCTATTTTTTAAATTGTATTTATGTACTAGCAAGCTGGTCTAGCTTTGCCCGACATTTTTAATTCTAAGAGAGACAAAACTCAAATAGAATTTGAAAATCCAAGAAAATATTTTAAAGACTTGGTCTTCACTTGTTTAAATAAATTCCTTAATTTTTTTACTTTGCTTCTTCTAACTTTCAGAAAGACAATTTTAGAGAAAAATTACAACCTTAAAAATGATTTTAGGATTTTTAAACACATATACCTTTTTACCTTTTGAATTCTTTCCTCTTCTTTCCTGACAATGTAAATCAATGTTCAAGTAAAAAAAAAAATTTTTGTAAAGAATAATAAATACATTTTAATATCATCATTTTAGCTTCTGTTTTTTCGACGAAGAATATTTGTGAAATATTTCTTCAAACTTATTATGATCAAAATTCAAAAAAAATATTCTGGCAAATCTAGAAAATCTGTAGCATCAAATTTAAATCTTATTTCAAAGTCTTTTGAATTTATTTATTTTTTTGAATGTCTGGAAAATCTAGAAGAAATAATGATTTGTCTAGCTTGGTCCAATTTGTTATATATTCTAACAAAGTGTAGATTGGATTTGAACCTATTTAAAACATGTCATGAAAATTCTAAAATTAATCTTAATCAGGAAAAATTACTAATACATTTTTTTTTTTTTTTTCAAAAAGATTCAAATTTTTTTTGGTTGAATTTTGAATTTTAAAGAGTCGAAATTGAAGATAAACTATGTTTCGAAATTTAATTGTCATTTTTTTTTTCGTGTTTTCTCCTCTTTTAAACCGTTCAATTAAGTGTAAATATCATTAATTATTAATAATAACATAGAGTTAAAGGTAAATTGAGCAAATTTGGCTATTTCTGGCAATTTATTTAAGTGTGTGTCAAACTGGTAGCCCTTCGCCTTAATCAGTACCCAAGAAGTAGCTCTTGGTTTCAAAAAGGTTGGTGACCCCTGGTGTAGTTTATTAGTTAGTATTGTTTATTATTATTATTATTATTATATATATTGACTATATATATATAATGAATTATTGAACATAACCGCCCCCTGGGGTCTGTTGCCGTCATCTCCCCTAGTCTAACCATAACAGTAGTGTTTACAAGTAGAAAAACAACCGGTCACGTGACCTCGTTAATGAGTACACCTGCAGTGCTGTAACTACTGTAACTATTTTTCAATGCAAGGATGAAAGAAGTGTGAAAGAAATAAGACGAAGAGAAAAGTTGGAAAGAGTAAACCGAGGACATCTGCCGGCTTGAAACAAATCCTGGTGCTGATCCGTCAACTGTTCCTCCTTGCCTGCCAGCACACAACTTGTGTGTGTGTGTGTGTGTGTGTGTCAACACAAACACTCACACCACACCTGTTCTCACAGGTGACCCCTTGGCCTTTTTAGGGGGAACCATGTCACCTGACTCCATGTGGATTTACTCCCATAGTCTACTTTTAAAGTTGGACTAAGATGCAACATTGACTCGGGCTTGGAAGGAGAACCTCGCTTGTTAGGAATATTTCAGTCTGCAGCCCGGGGTGTGGGAACATGTGGCCACATTGGTGGGGGCGGTCCGGACACCCTTTTTAAAATACCCATTTCAGCAGATAATGATGTGGATTCAAGACATTCTGATTATCAAACTGCACTTTGCTGAAGTCCATTAGAAATATACAACAAGTCATTTACAAACATCCATCTAAATTGCAAAGTGTGATTATTCCTGATTGAAAACGTTCGACGCCACTTCATGAAATATATTCGGGGAGGGGAAAAAAAAAAACGTTATTTCATTATTTATTTTGCACAAACCGGCTCATTTGTGTTTTGCAAGCTTTGCAGCGTATCCCATAGCAACCCCGCTTTTGGAAGTGGAGAACAGCTGGTGGTGTTCATAAATTGGGCTGCTTTGTGTGCAGGTGTGTGTGTGTGTGTGTGTGTGTGTGTGTGTGTGTGTGTGTGTGTGCGTGTGTGTGTGTGTGTGTGTGTGTGTGTGTGTGTGTGTGTGTGTGTGTGTGTGTGTGTGTGTGTGTGTGTGTGTGTGTGTTCTGGCAATGCTTACTTAATGGGGACATGGCTCTGTTTACACAGTCACCTTTAGGGGACCTCTGACGGTATGGGAACACAAAAACAGGTCCCCTAAAGCAGACCTGGGGGGGGGGTTATTTACAGCTAGAATTCACCAACTCGAGTATTCCATATATATTTCATATATATATGTATGAAATACTTGACTTTCAGTGAATTCTAGCTATATATATATATATATATATATATATATATATATATATATATATATAGCTAGGCGTCATCATACCGAGATGTTTTCAGCAGGATATTTCGGCGCAGAATTTAAAATTGCACTTTAGTAAGCTAACCCGACCGTATTGGCCATACTTGCCAACCCTCCCGTTTTTAGCGGGAGAATCCTGGTATTCAGCGCCTCTCCCGACAACCTCCCGGCAGAGATTTTCCCCCGACAAACTCCCGGTATTCAGCCGGAGCTGGAGGCCACGCCCCCTCCAGCTCGATGCGGACCTGAGACTGAGCGGGGACAGCCTGTTCTCACGTCCGCTTTCCCACAATATAAACAGCTTGCCTGCCCAATGAACGGAGAAGTTAAACAGGACAATACTGCTATCTAATGGATAGCCACCGGAACACTGAAATTCAAGAAAATAAAAAAAATAAATAAATAAAATATATATATATATATATATATATATATATATATATATATATATATATATATATATATATATATTATATATATATATATATATATATATATATATATATATATATATATATATATATATATATATATATATATATATATATAATATATATATATATATATATATGTATATATATTTTATTTTTTTATTTATATATATATATATATATATATATATATATATATATATATATATATATATATATATATATATATATATATATATTTTTTTTTTTTTTTTTTTTTGTATTTTTTTTTTTAAAATTTTTAAATTTTTTAATTTATTTTTTTTTTTTCTTGAATTTCAGTGTTCCGGTGGCTATCCAGCTATATATATATATATATATATATATATATATATATATATATATATATATATATATATATATATATATATATATATATATATATATATATATATATATATATATATATATATATATTTTTTATTTTTTATTTTATTTATTTATTTTTTTTATTTTCTTGAATTTCAGTGTTCCGGTGGCTATCCATTAGATGGCAGTATTGTCCTGTTTAACTTCTCCGTTCATTGGGCAGGCAAGCTGTTTATATTGTGGGAAAGCGGACGTGAGAACAGGCTGTCCCCGCTCAGTCTCAGGTCCGCATTGAGCTGCAGGGGGCGTGGCCTCCAGCTCCGGCTGAATACCGGGAGGTTGTCGGGAGAGGCGCTGAATTCTCCCGCTAAAAACGGGAGGGTTGGCAAGTATGGCCAATACGGTCAGGTTAGCTTACTAAAGTGCAATTTTAAATTTCGCGCCGAAATATCCTGCTGAAAACGTCTCGGTATGATGACGCCCGCGCGTGACATCACGGATTGTGGCGGACATTTTGGGACGGCACGGTGGCCAGCTATTAAGTCGTCTGTTTTCATCGCAAAAATTCCACAGTATTCTGGACATCTGTGTTGGTGAATCTTTTGCAATTTGTTCAATGAACAATGGAGACGGCAAAGAAGAAAGCTGTAGGTGGGAAGCGGTGTATTAGCGGCTGGCTGCAGCAACACAAACACAGCCGGTGTTTCATTGTTTACATTCCCGAAAGATGACAGTCAAGCTTCACCATTGGCCTGTGGAGAACTGGGACAACATAGACTTTTACCAGGAGGACTTTGAGCTGGATACGCAGACGCGGTACCGTGAGTACGCAGCTGCGGCTTCAAAACATTTGATCGCTTGCCCGTACGTGCATGTCACGTACGTAACTTTGGGGAAATATATGTGCTGTATGAACTTTGCGGAGGTGAACGGTATTTTGGGCTGTGGGATTGAGTGTGTTGTGCGGGTGTTTGAGTTGTATTGGTGGGTTGTATGGATGGGAGGGGGGAGGTGTTTGTTATGCGAAGTTAATTAGTGGCATATTAAATATAAGCCTGGTTGTGTTGTGGCTAATAGAGTATATATATGTCTTGTGTTTATTTACTGTTTTAGTCATTCCTAGCTGAATATCAGGTCCCACCCGCCTCTCACAGCATCTTCCCTATCTGAATCGCTTCCACTGCCCTCTAATCCTTCTCTCTCACTTTCCTCATCCACAAATCTTTCATCCTCGCTCAAATTAATGGGGAAATCGTCACTTTCTCAGTCACCTTTAGGGGACCTCTGACGGTATGGGGACAAAAAAACAGGTCCCCTAAAGGGAAACATTTTAAAATGATAGTCAGATCCATTCTGAAGATGCCTAAGTGGTTTTTAAGCTTTGGCCCATAAAACATGTTTACTGGTTAGTTTGAGTGTGAGACATTTGCAAGGCAAATCATTCCAACCCAAAAGTTAGAGTCTTATAAAACATTATTACCTTCAAGTATGATTCACATTCAGAATTTTCCATCCTTCTATATATGCTAGTTGGAGTTGCAGACAAAAGTAATCATAAAATTATTACTTTTTTGTGTAAAATGATTACTTCTTAATGCAAAACGGTGACATTCGTCATATACAATTCGGACTTTTATCACAATATTGCCAATTTTTTTTGTTGTTTTTGTAAAATAGTCACATTTTAAAAAATAATAATTAGTATATTATTGCCAACATTTTTAAGGTTTTTTTTTTATAAAATTGTGATTTTTGTGGTGTAAAATTACGACTCTTTTCATAAAATTGCCAAAATTGTACATTTTTCTTATAAAATTGTGACTTTTGTGGAGTAAAATTAAGACTCGTTTCACAAAATTGCCAACATTTATATTATATATATATATATATATATATATATATATATATATATATATATATATATATATATTATATATATTATATATATATATATTATATATTATATATATTATTTATTTATTTATTTATTTATATTATATATATTATATTATAATGTGCAATAATGTTATAGGTGTATATGTATATATATGCATATGTATGGATATATGCATGTGTGTGGATATATACATATATATAGATACATATCTTCTTTTTTATCTTTTTTTACTATTTATATTACTAAATTATTGTGTATGCATCTTAGGGGATCTGCTCCCATTTTGCTGTTCTTTGAACCTGTTCACTGTAATAATGACAATAAAACTATATTCTATTCTATTCTATTTTCTTATAAAATTGTGACTTTTGTTGAGTAAAATTACGACTATTTTCATAAAATTGCCAACATTTTTAAATTGCGACTGTTATTGAGTAAAATCCCAACTTGTATCATAATATTGCACAAATGTTCCGTTTTTCTTGTCAAACTTTGACTTGCGTTGAGTAAAACGACGCCGTTTTTTCTTGTGAAATTGTGGCCTTTTTCTTGTGAAATTCCAACTCATTTTTCACAACAAGCTTTTTTATATTTGCATAGTATGTATGTAATGTTGTAAATACAAGTCTTTATATATCTAGAAAGGGTGGTCCTAAAGAGGTGGACATTTTTCTCAGGTCTCAAGAAGGTAACACATACATGAAATTCGGACTTTTATCACAATATTGCCAATTTTTTTTGTTGTTCTTGTAAAATAGTCACATTTTAAAAAATAATTATTATTATATTATTGCCAACATTTTTAAGTTTTTTTTTTATAAAATTGTGACTTTTGTGGCGTAAAATTACGACTCTTTTCATAAAATTGCCAAAATTGTACATTTTTCTTATAAAATTGGGACTTTTGTCGAGTAAAATTGAGACTCTTTTCACAAAATTGCCAACATTTTCTTATAAAATTGTGTCGAGTAAAATTACGACTATTTTCATAAAATTGCCAACATTTTTAAATTGCGACTGTTATTGAGTAAAATCCCAACTTTTCTCATAATATTGCACAAATGTTCCGTTTTTCTTGTCAAACTTTGACTTGCGTTGAGTAAAACGACGCCGTTTTTTCTTGTGAAATTGTGGCCTTTTTCTTGTGAAATTCCAACTCATTTTTCACAACAAGCTTTTTTATATTTGCATAGTACGTATATATTATTAATGTTGTAAATACAAATCTTTATATATCTATAAAGGGTGGTCCTAAAGAGGGAGGCATTTTTCTCAGGTCTCAAGAAGGTAACACATACATGAAATTCGGACTTTTATCACAATATTGCCAATTTTTTTTGTTGTTCTTGTAAAATAGTCACATTCAAAAAAATAATTATTATTATATTATTGCCAACATTTTTAAGTTTTTTTTTTATAAAATTGTGACTTTTGTGGAGTAAAATTACGACTCTTTTCATAAAATTGCCAAAATTGTAAATTTTTCTTATAAAATTGTGACTTTTGTCGAGTAAAATTAAGACTTTTTTCACAAAATTGCCAACATTTATATTATATATATTATTTATTTATATTATATATATTATATTATAATGTGCAATAATGTTATAGGTGTATATGTATATATATGCATATGTATGGATATATGCATGTGTGTGGATATATACATATATATAGATACATATCTTCTTTTTTATCTTTTTTTACTATTTATATTACTAAATTATTGTGTATGCATCTTAGGGGATCTGCTCCCATTTTGCTGTTCTTTGAACCTGTTCACTGTAATAATGACAATAAAACGATATTCTATTCTATTCTATTTTCTTATAAAATTGTGACTTTTGTTGAGTAAAATTACGACTATTTTCATAAAATCGCCAACATTTTTAAATTGCGACTGTTATTGAGTAAAATCCCAACTTTTATCACAATATTGCACAAATGTTCCGTTTTTTTGTCAAACTTTGACTTGCGTTGAGTAAAACTACGCCGTTTTTTCTTGTGAAATTGTGGCCTTTTTCTTGTGAAATTCCAACTCATTTTTCACAACAAGCTTTTTTATATTTGCATATTATGTATATATTATTAATGTTGTAAATACAAGTCTTTATATATCTATAAAGGGTGGTCCTAAAGAGGTGGACATTTTTTCAGGTCTCAAGAAGGTAACACATACATGAAATTCGGACTTTTATCACAATATTGCCAATTTTTTTTGTTGTTCTTGTAAAATAGTCACATTTTTAAAAATAATTAATATTACATTATTGGCAACATTTTTAAGTTTTTTTTAAATAAAATTGTGACTTTTGTGGAGTAAAATTACGACTCTTTTCATAAAATTGCCAAAATTGTACATTTTTCTTATAAAATTGTGACTTTTGTCGAGTAAAATTAAGACTCTTTTCACAAAATTGCCAACATTTATATTATATATTACTTATTTATATTATATATATTATATTATAATGTGCAATAATGTTATAGGTGTATATGTATATATATGCATATGTATGGATATATGCATGTTTGTGGATATATACATATATATAGATACATATCTCCTTTTTTATCTTTTTTTACTATTTTTATTACTAAATTATTGTGTATGCATCTTAGGGGATCTGCTCCCATTTTGCTGTTCTTTGAACCTGTTCACTGTAATAATGACGATAAAACTATATTCTATTCTATTCTATTCTCTTATAAAATTGTGACTTTTTTTGAGTAAAATTACGACTATTTTCATAAAATTGCCAACATTTTTAAATTGCGACTGTTATTGAGTAAAATCCCAACTTTTATCATAATGTTGCACAAATGTTCCGTTTTTCTTGTCAAACTTTGACTTGCGTTGAGTAAAACTACGCCGTTTTTTCTTGTGAAATTGTGGCCTTTTTCTTGTGAAATTCCAACTCATTTTTCACAACAAGCTTTTTTATATTTGCATAGTATGTATATATTATTAATGTTGTAAATACAAATCTTTATATATCTAGAAAGGGTGGTCCTAAAGAGGGAGGCATTTTTCCGAGGTCTCAAGAAGGTAGAAAATACAAGAGTGTGTGTGTGTGTGTGTGTGTGTGTGTGTGTGTGTGTGTGTGTGTGTGTGTGTGTGTGTGTGTGTGTGCAGCAGAATAGATAAGGGGGAGTGTGGGCTCAGTCAGGGTTGAGGTGTGCAGCAACAGCAGCAATCAAACAGGAGTGGAAAAACAAAGCGTGCGACTCCAACCAAGAAGTCAAAGCCTCTCTAGGCCACAATTAGGGACGTCCGACTGGACTGTGCAGGCTTGAAAGGAGAAAAAAGCTCAATAACGGACAATGTGTGATCCCGGGGTTAATTCCAAATCATTACCCAGGGGCCGTCACCAAAAGTCCGTGTTGCCCTCACCGTTAGATGTGGACTCCAGCTCTTTCTGCTGCCGTGCCGGATCAAAGTCTGAGACCATGGCCGCTTTGATCCAGCTCTTTGCTCTTCTTCCCTGCAGAGGGAAAAAGGGCCCCGGCCTCCAATCTCTGGTTCAAAGGCAACATGGACCTGACAACGGTGGCCCCCAAGCCAATAAAGACAAGATACTTAACGTTGGAACTGGAAAGCTTTTTTTATTTTTTGCAGATTGTGGAGGGGGGGCGTGGTCTGCGGACCTGCCGCGGACCATACTTGTAAACCATTCTCCCGATTTCCACCCGGATAACAATATTGGGGGCGTGCCTTAAAGGCCCTGCCTTTGGCGTCCTCTACAACCTGTCGTCACGTCTGCTTTCCCTCCATACAAACAGCGTGCCGGCCCAGTCATATAATATATGCGGCTGTCACACATACATAAGTATACTTGGTCAACAGCCATACAGGTCACACAGAGGGCGGCCGCATAAACAACTTTAACACTGTTACAAATATGCGCCACATTGTGAACCCACACCAAACGAAAATTACAAACATATTTCCGTAACACAACATAAATAAAACAGAACAAATACCCAGAACCCCTTGCAGCACTAACTCTTCCGGGACGCTACAATATACACCCCCCGCTACTACCAAACCCCGCCCACCTCAACACCCCCCCTCTCCCTTGGCAAGTATGGTAAGGACCGGTCTCGAAGCACAGCTGGCAGGTGATTGTTTTAAAAAATTGTTTTAAGAACAACATTTCTCAACCAGCTATTGCAAGGAATTTAGGGATTTCACCATCTACGCTACGTAATATCTTAAAAAGGTTCGGAGAATCCGGAGAAATCACTGCACGTAAGCCATGATATTACGCACCTTGGATAACTCAGGCGGTACTGCATCAAAAAGCCACATCAGTGTGTAAAGGATATCACCACATGGGCTCCGGAACACTTCAGAAACCCACTGTCAGTAACTGCAGTTGGTCGCTACATTAAAACCCCACTATGCAAAGCCAAAGACATTTATCAACAACACCCGGAGACGCTTCGCTGGGCCCGAGCTCGTCTAAGATGGACTGATGCAAAGTGGGAAAGTGTTCTGTGGTCTGACGAGTCCACATTTCAAATTGTTTTTGGACACCGTGGACCAAAGTGGAAAAGAACCATCCGGATTGTGTAAAAGGCAGCATGTGTGATGGTATGGGGGTGTATTAGTGCCCAAGGCATGGGTAACTTACACATCTGTGAAGGCACCATTAATGCTGAAGGGTATGTACAGGTTTTTGGAGCAACGTTATCATGGACGCCCCTGCTTATTTCAGCAAGACAATGCCAAGCCATAGTAAAAGAGTGCGGGTACTAGACTTGTCCCGCAATTGAAAATGTGTGAAGGCTAAAATATGAGAAGGGAGACTGTTGAACAACTTAGGCTGTACATCAAGCAAGAATGGGACATAATCCCCCTTCAAAAATGTGTCTCCTCAGTTCCCAAACCTTTACGGAGTGTTGTTAAAAGGAAAGGCCATGTAACACAGTGGTAAAAAATGCCTTTTTTGCAATGTGTTGCTGCCATTCAATTCTAAGTTCATGATTATTTGCAGAAGTTTCTCAGTGTGAACATGAAGTATCTTGTCTATTCAAGCGATACATAGCAGGGTCACACCGATGTAGGTGTAGTGATACTGTCTTAGTTCCGGCAGCACTAGGGGGTCAATTACAAATACAATGCTGGCATGGTGATGGAAATGGAGTGTACTCCTAATCAGCGTTTAATTAAAGACGTCAATTATGGAGCTGATTAATAATAAGGTAATCAAGTCTACTGAGTAGATGTTGGATGTCATGATTATGGATGATAACTATTTTTACTGACATCACTGAACCTGTTGACCCTCGCCAACCGCCCTCTTTTCTGGAAAAGATGAGTTGAGTGCTGACCCTGACTGTTTAGTGACCAACTAAACATCTATGTATATATGTTTACATTTATGAATTATATATATATATATATATAGGATATAACTAAGCATACATTTAGTAAATGTTTATAGAGGTACTAATTCATCACAAAATACTTATATTATGTTTGTGTTTATATTGGTATGGTTAGAGATTATTACTTATTATTAGTTACTTTTAGTAAATATAGGTAGTATTTACTATATAGAAATGTATTAAATAATATACAAAATACAAATATTTAGTGATTAATTAGTATTTTGAGATACATCGTGTATTAAATGTATGTTTACATTTATAAATCATAGTCTTAACTTTAAAGAAATACACTCTATACATTGCTAATGTGGTAAATGACTATTCTAGCTGCAAATGTCTAGTTTTTGGTGCAATATCTACATAGGTGTATAGAGGCCCATTTCCAGCAACTATCACTCCAGTGTTCTAATGGTATATATATATATATATATATATATATATATATATATATTATATATATATATATATATATATATATATATATATATATATATATATATATATATATATATATATATATATATATATATATATATATATATATATATATATATATATATATACATATATATAGGATATAACTAAACATACATTTAGTAAATGTTTATAAAAGTACTGGTTCATCACAAAATACTTATATTTTGTTTGTGTTTATATTGGTATGGTTAGAGATTATTACTTATTATTAGTTACTTTTAGTAAATATAGGTAGTATTTACTATATATAGAAATGTATTAAATAATATACAAAATGTAAATATTTTGTGATTAATTGGTATTTTTACATAAATTGTGTATGTTAGATCCACTATGGACTGGACTCTCACACTATTATGTTAGATCCACTATGGACTGGACTCTCACTATTATGTTAGATCCACTATGGACTGGACTCTCAC
>NC_084733.1:7522664-7572664 GCF_033978785.1 Entelurus aequoreus | reverse complement strand
GCTGGATTTGATACACCGGGCCAAGTGATTAGGACACCTGATTCTCATCATTTGGATGGGTGGCCAAATACTTTTGGGAATATAGTGTATTTGTAGGTGTTAGTTTATAATCAGGGAAAGGATTGAAATGGTTCATATGTCTATGTCTCCCGGCTGGCCTGGGAACGCCTCGGGATCCCCCGGGAAGAGCTGGATGAAGTGGCTGGGGAGAGGAAAGTCTGGGCTTCCCTGCTTAGGCTGCTGCCCCCGCCACCCGACCTCGGATAAGCGGAAGAAGATGGATGGATGGTTCATATTTTTTCTTCAGATTGCATTTTCATGTCGAATAAATAATTGCAAACTGTGCGATGCTGCATGTAGATTTTATTGTGACGTGCGTTTTTCAATCAAGTCCACAGTGAGAAGCCAAGTCAAGGTCGTGTTCCAAGCAGTCTTTTTAAAGCAGCAGTTAAATGCTGTGCTTCCTCATTAGCCTCAACCCTTGTTTTGCTAATTGACATCAAAACAAACGCTTGCTCATGAAAGGGAAGCTGCCAATTATCTAATGTTCACGCCCCCATGGTATTTGTCTCACTGTGTGTGTCTGCCTGTGTGTGTGTGTGTGTGTGTGTGTGTGTGTGTGTGTGTGTGTGTGTGTGTGTGTGTGTGTGTGTGTGTGTGTGTGTGTGTGAGTCCAGCTGTGCACGGCTACTTTCATGTGTTTTACAGTTGAGTGCAGTTTGCGCAGAAGTGTTGTGTGTTTATTGCAAACACTAGCAAGAAGTGTTGTGTACTTACCTCGCTTCCAGAGACGCCGTTCACTTTTTTTTCAGGGATTGAAATGCAAATAATAATACTTCTTAGCTCTTTTTTTTTTTTTTTTTTTTTAAATACAACTTTTTTATTATTATTTTTTGTTCAATGCAGGCGGGTAAATCTCCAAGAAATTACATTTCCAATAAAAAAATTAAGTAAAAACTAGGGATGTCCGATAATGGCTTTTTGCCGATATCCGATATTCCGATATTGTCCAACTCTTTAATTACCGATACCGATATCAACCGATACCGATATCAACCGATATATACAGTCGTGGAATTAACACATTATTATGTCTAATTTGGACAACCAAAAAAAAATAATAATAATAATAATAATAATAATAATTTGGACAACCAGGTATGGTGAAGATAAGGTACTTTTAAAAAAAAATTATAAAATAAAATAAGATATATAAATTAAAAACATTTTCTTGAATAAAAAAGAAAGTAAAACAATATAAAAACAGTTACATAGAAACTAGTAATGAATGAAAATTAGTCAAATTAACTGTTAAAGGTTAGTACTATTAGTGGAGCAGCAGCACGCACAATCATGTGTGCTTACGGACTGTATCCCTTGCAGACTGTATTGATATATATTGATATATAATGTAGGAACCAGAATATTAATAACAGAAATAAACAACCCTTTTGTGTGAATGAGTGTAAATGGGGGAGGGAGGTTTTTTGGGTTGGTGCATTAATTGTAAGTGTATCTTGTGTTTTTTATGTTGATTTAATTTAAAAAAAAAAAAAACGATACCAATAATAAAAAAAAAACGATACCGATAATTTCCGATATTACATTTTAACGCATTTAGGACATCCCTAGTAAAAACATAAACATTAGGTTCAGAATGTTTGTTTTTGTCATGACCCGTGGCCCGGATCATGTTTTTGTTATATTCTGTCAGTTTTGGACTCCCTTAGTTCCTGTTTTTGTGCACCCTTGTTTGTTTTTAGTTACCCATCCATCCATCCATCTTCTTCCGCTTATCCGAGGTCGGGTAGCGGGGGCAGCAGCCTAAGCAGGGAAGCCCAGACTTCCTTATCCCCAGCCACTTCGTCCAGCTCTTCCCGAGGGATCCCGAGGCGTTCCCAGGCCAGCCGGGAGACATAGTCTTCCCAACGTGTCCTGGGTCTTCCCCGTGGCCTCTTACCTAGGGAGGCGTTCGGGTGGCATCCTGACCAGATGCCCGAACCACCTCATCTGGCTCCTCTCCATGTGAAGGAGCAGCGGCTTTACTTTGAGCTCCTCCCGGATGACAGAGCTTCTCACCCTATCTCTAAGGGAGAGACCCGCCACCCGGCGGAGGAAACCCATTTCGGCCGCTTGTACCCGTGATCTTGTCCTTTTGGGTCATAACCCAAAGCTCATGACCATAGGTGAGGATGGGAACGTAGATCGACCGGTAAATTGAGAGCTTTGCCTTCCGGCTCAGCTCCTTCTTCACCACAACGGATCGATACAGCGCCCGCATTACTGAAGACGCCGCACCGATCCGCCTGTCGATCTCACGATCCACTCTTCCCTCACTCGTGAACAAGACTCCGAGGTACTTGAACTCCTCCACTTGGGGCAGGGTCTCCTCCGCAACCCGGAGATGGCACGCCACCCTTTTCCGGGCGAGAACCATGGACTCGGACTTGGAGGTGCTGATGTTTTTAGTTACCATGGGTGCTTATTGTTTCCACCTGTCTCTGATTGGTGCTCGGGGCGCTCACCTGTTTTCCGAGCACTAATCAGAGGGACTATTTAAGCCTGCCTTTGCTGGTCAGTCGGCCTGGCTTCATTCTGTCACGTGCGGGTGGGGGTCGCAGCTTGCTGCGGGGTTCGTTCCCCCGGGATGCAGACGGAATACTCCGGACAGGACGTGCAGGTAGGAACATGGTTTATTCTCAAAAACTCCAACAAGTGCCAAAACAGAAAACAAGCCGACGGAACAACGTGCCGATCGCACTCGAAGCTAAGGCTGCCACTTAGCATAGGCAAAAGACAAGGAATACTCACATAACTTGTTGCATGAAGCAAACAATGAAGCCAGGCCGACTGACCGGCAAAGGCAGTTCCGACAAAGGCAGGCTTAAATAGTCCCTCTGATTAGTGCTCGGAAAACAGGTGAGCGTCCCGAGCACCAATAAGAGACAGGTGGAAACAATAAGCGCCCATGGTAACTAAAAACAACCAAGGGTGCCCAAAAAACAGGAACTAAGGGAGTCCAAAACTAACAGAATATAACAAAAACACGATCCGGGCCACGGATCATGACAGTTTTTAGGAACGGTCCAAATTATTAGGGAATCGAGTGTTGCTAAACAGGAAACGTAAACGACAGAAGGGGGTTTTCTAGCTCTGGGTTCTCCTTGGCAGAATCGCTAGCCAAGGGTGTTACAATAATGATGTATATATTATCACACAACTCTTATGCTTAAGGGCCGTTGCTATAGTTATTATCAATTGTGCTGAAGTTCTACTTTTTCTATTTGTGCAAAGCCAGTCTCGTATCAGGGTTTGTTTCCAGAATCGGCCTGCATCGAGTGCCATCATATGGCAGTCTACACGTATCTCTTATGTGTGACTGCCATCATATTGCAGTCTACACGTATCTCTTATGTGTGACTGCCATCATATTGCAGTCTACACGCATCTCTCATGTGTGACTGCCATCATATTGCAGTCTACATGTATCTCTCATGTGTGACTGCCATCATATTGCAGTGTACATGCATCTCTTATGTGTGACTGCCATCATATTGCAGTCTACACGTATCTCTCATTTGTGACTGCCATCATATTGCAGTCTACACGTATCTCTTATGTGTGACTGCCATCATATTGCAGTCTACATGTATCTCTCATTTGTGACTGCCATCATATTGCAGTCTACACGTATCTCTTATGTGTGACTGCCATCATATTGCAGTCTACACGTGTCTCTTAAATGTGACTGCCATCATATTGCAGTCTACTTGTATCTCTTATGTGTGACTGCCATCATATTGCAGTCTACATGTATCTCTTATGTGTGACTGCCATCATATGGCAGTCTACATGTATCTCTTATGTGTGACTGCCATCATATTGCAGTCTAGACGTATCTCTTATGTGTGACTGCCATCATATTGCAGTCTACATGTATCTCTTATGTGTGACTGCCATCATATTGCAGTCTAGACGTATCTCTTATGTGTGACTGCCATCATATTGCAGTCTAGACGTATCTCTTATGTGTGACTGCCGTCATAATGCAGTCTACACGTATGTCTTATGTGTGACTGCCATCATATTGCAGTCTACACGTATCTCTCATGTGTGACTTTCATAATATTGCAGTCTACACGTATCTCTCATGTGTGACTGCCATCATATTGCAGTCTACACGTATCTCTTATGTGGGACTGCCATCATATTGCAGTCTACATGTATCTCTTATGTGTGACTGCCATCATATTGCAGTCTACACATATCTCTTATGTGGGACTGCCATCATATTGCAGTCTACACATATCTCTTATGTGGGACTGCCATCATATTGCAGTCTACATGTATCTCTTATGTGTGACTGCCATCATATTGCAGTGTACATGTATCTCTTATGTGTGACTGCCATCATATTGCAGTCTACATGTATCTCTTATGTGTGACTGTCATCTTCTGGTCACACTTATCATTACACCATGTACCAAATAAAATAGCTTCAAAGTCGGTAAGCACAACCAGAAATATTCAGTACATTAGGCGCACCGGGTTATAAGGTGCACTGTCCATTTTTGAGAAAATGAAAGGATATTAGGTGCGCCTTATAGTCCAAAAAATACGGTAAATGTTTTGGGAATACTTTTTATGAAGTATTATTTTCTTTAAAGATTGATCAGAGCTGTTTGTGTATTTTACGGAGGGATGTAACTAACAATAGAACTGGCACCCAAGGTTATTAAAAAAGTACTGATTTTGAATCAAGAATAGATTTTGAATGGATCGTTACCCCCAAGAACCGAATCAAGTTGAATGGAGTAATGGCCAAAGATTCCCAGCCCTGGTAGTAAATATTGGATTAAAGTACGGGATGTGGGGGTTGGTCGTCACACTCATAATTAGCCACTAGAGGACGCATAGTTGTCTTTTTTATAGTCGATGTCCTCTTTTCATACAATAAGTACGGATACACATTTCAAGGCCACACTTGGAGCTTCAAATGCGTGCATGAGCGACTATTTAAAGATGCTTTAACAAACTATTCACAGCAGAGTGTGAGAAGTTGTCCACAAGGAGCTTCTAGTGGTGGCAAGGTGGCCTCCAGTAGAGTGGTCCTAGTGGCACATTTAAGAGGCACTATTCAATGCGCTGGGAAAGGAAAACAAAGGCAGTTTGTTGATTTACACACACGAGAGCGGGAGAATGTCTGCTCGTAACCTTGGCGACGAGGCTTGTGGCTCACTACGTTTGACATATTCTGCAAAATGCTTTGCTCCTATGAAACGATCCAGAGGTGCACAACAACCATCGGACAGGCCAAACAGGACTGTGAGGGATATCTCCGCAGGGGGTCTGAACACACCAGCTCATCTTCCCCAAACAACCTTGTTGACTTGTGGAAACGCTTGGGAGGAGAAGACAGAAATAAGACATGGTGTTCAAATGACATGTACTATACATATACATATATACATACATACACTCATGCATACAAACACATATACATACATACATATACTCATGTTATCAAACACATATACATACATACATACACTCATGCATACATACACATATACATACATACATACACTCATGCATACATACACATATACATACATACATACACTCATGCATACATACACATACATACATACATACACTCATGCATACAAACACATATACATACATACATATACTCATGTTATCAAACACATATACATACATATATACACTCATGCATACATACACATATACATACATACATACACTCATGCATACATACACATATACATACATACATACACTCATGCATAAAAACACATATACATACATACATACATATACTCATGCATACATACACATATACATACATACATACACTCATGCATACATACACATATACATACATACATACAGTCATGCATAAAAACACATATACATACATACATATATACATACATACATATACTCATGTTATCAAACACATATACATACATATATACACTCATGCATACATACACATATACATACATACATACACTCATGCATACATACACATATACATACATACATACACTCATGCATAAAAACACATATACATACATACATACATATACTCATGCATACATACACATATACATACATACATACACTCATGCATACATACACATATACATACATACATACAGTCATGCATAAAAACACATATACATACATACATACATACACTCATGCATACATACACATATACATACATACATACATATACTCATGCATACAAACACATATACATACATACATACACTCATTCATACATACACATATACATACATTCATACACTCATGCATACAAACACATACATACATACATACACTCATGCATACAAACACATACATACATACATATACTCATGCATACAAACACATATACATACATACATGCATACACTCATGCATACAAACACATATACATACATACATACACTCATGCATACATACTCATATACATACATACATACACTCATGCACACATACACATACATACATACATACATACACTCATGCATACAAACACATACATACATACATACATACATACACACTCATGCATACAAACACATACATACATACATACACTCATGCATACAAACACATACATACATACATACACTCATACATACAAACACATACATACATACATACACTCATGCATACAAACACATACATACATACATATACTCATGCATACAAACACATATATATACATACATACATACATACATACATACATACATACATACATACACTCATGCATACAAACACATATATATACATACATACATACACTCATGCATACAAACACATACATACATACATACATACATACACACTCATGCATACAAACACATACATACATACATACACTCATGCATACAAACACATACATACATACATACACTCATACATACAAACACATACATACATACATACACTCATGCATACAAACACATACATACATACATATACTCATGCATACAAACACATATATATACATACATACATACATACATACATACATACATCATCATCGGCAGTCACTCGTAGTCGAGTATGACTGTCCTCAGAATGGATGGGTTCCCATTCGGGAGGACGCCTGCGCGTGACGTCTTTTAGCGTGGGGAGACTGATGCGCCTGCAGCCACCACACGGTTCTTGGCAGAGAGGGGCCTTGATCCAGTGGCATGGATCCATGACGACTGGAGACCACCCTCTGTTGCAGCCTTCATCCGCCTTCAGTGCCGTTGTGACATGCAGTGTCATCCTCCGCCACTTCCACCGTTGAGGTCTTTGAAATGCTATTTAACCCATAGCTGGGACCCTGACAGGTACTACCACCCCGGGTCAGAGTGGACCTGGGAGCAATGATGACTGAGGGGTAACTCCACCTTCCCCAAAACTCCAGAACTCCCGAACTGAAGCCTCATCAACGGATGCAGTTTTGAGTCATACCCATACATACATACACTCATGCATACAAACACATATATATACATACATACATACACTCATGCATACAAACACATACATACATACATACATACATACATACACTCATACTCATGCATACAAACACATATATATACATACATACATACACTCATGCATACAAACACATACATACATACATACATACATACATACACTCATGCATACATACACATATACATACATACATGCATACATACATACATATATACATACATACATACATACATACATACATACATACATACATACATACACTCATGCATACATACACATATACATACATACATATACTCATTAGAGATGTCCGATAATATCAGCCTGTCACTGGTAATCCGAGGTACACCTGTGCATGTAGAGCCAGGACTACCACTGGTAATCCGAAGTACAGTACCACTGTGCACGAAGAGCAAGGACTACCACTGGTAATCCGAGGTACAGTACCACTGTGCACGAAGAGCAAGGACTACCACTGGTAATCCGAGGTACAGTACCACTGTGCATGAAGAGCCAGGACTACCACTGGTAATCCGAGGTACAGTACCACTGTGCATGAAGAGCCAGGACTACCACTGGTAATCCGAGGTACAGTACCACTGTGCACGAAGAGCAAGGACTACCACTGGTAATCCGAGGTACAGTACCACTGTGCATGAAGAGCCAGGACTACCACTGGTAATCCGAGGTACAGTACCACTGTGCATGAAGAGCAAGGACTAGCATCCACATGACACGTGTCATGTCAGCCATTGAGTTTATTGGGTTTTGATGATTTATCTTCTGCAATGAGGAGGGAGAAGTTATCTAACATCACCATGTTGTCCCAGCCCTTGAAGGGACAACAAACACCTCAAGGTCCACACTCTTTCCTCGCCTCTCATTCGCTGCAGAGGTTTCGCTGGTCGCCATGGTAACCCGGGTTTCCTGCCAACACCGCTTCCACTGCAGCACATTTGACAAGCCTCCTTGCTTCACTTCCTACTCTCGCCTTCCTGTTTCCACTTTTTACCCGGCAGCTCGTCCACAAACAGCGTGTCAGAAGGAGGGGAAGGTAAACAACAACAACGTAATCATCTTCCAACTGGGATACATGAAAGTTATTATTGAGGGGAGTTGAAAATGAGTTTGTTAATAAGGAAGCAGAGACAAAGTAATGAGGAAGTGTAATGATCGTGCTCAGAGCGCAAGAAATGAACCATCAATCAGAGTGATTCAATATTTGGAGTTATGTCTGCGCTTTAGTAACTTATCTACTTGATGTTTGCTAACTGCAACAGAACACCGCCTACCTTGAACTTTGATTTATTTCTTTCTTTCAAAAAGGTTTTTCCTTGCCTCCGTCACCACACTGCTGGTTGATGTAGGGTTTAGACCAGAAATGCGCCAATCAAGGCTTCTATTAATGGAAGTGCAGAGTCCTCGGGTCCATCCATCCATCCATCTTCTTCCGCTTATCCGAGGTCGGGTCGCTGGGGCAGCAGCCTAAGCAGGGAAGCCCAGACTTCCCTCTCCCAAGCCACTTCGTCCAGCTCCTCCCGGGGGATCCCGAGGCGTTCCTGAGGCGTTCCCAGGCCAGCCGGGAGACATAGTCTTCCCCTGTGGCCTCCTACCGGTCGGACGTGCCCTAAACACCTCCCTAGGGAGGCGTTCGGGTGGCATCCTGACCAGATGCCCGAACCACCTCATCTGGCTCCTCTCCATGTGGAGGAGCAGCGGCTTTACTTTGAGCTCCTCCCGGATGGCAGAGCTTCTCACCCTATCTCTAAGGGAGAGACCCGCCACCCGGCGGAGGAAGCTCATTTGGGCCGCTTGTACCCGTGATCTTGTCTTTTCGGTCATAACCCAAAGCTCATGACCATAGGTCCCCAGCCACTTCGTCCAGCTCCTCCCGGGGGATCCCGAGGCGTTCCTGGGGCGTTCCCAGGCCAGACGGGAGACATAGTCTTCCCCTGTAGCCTCCTACCGGTCGGACGTGCCCGAAACACCTCCCTAGGGAGGCGTTCGGGTGGCATCCTACCAGATGCCCGAACCACCTCATCTGGCTCCTCTCCATGTGGAGGAGCAGCGGCTTTACTTTGAGCTCCTCCCGGATGACAGAGCTTCTCACCCTATCTCTAAGGGAGAGACCCGCCACCCGGCGGAGGAAACTCATTTGGGCCGCTTGTACCCGTGATCTTGTCCTTTTGGGTCATAACCCAAAGCTCATGACCATAGGTGAGGATGGGAACGTAGATCGACCGGTAAATTGAGAGCTTTGCCTTCCGGCTCAGCTCCTTCTTCACCACAACGGATCGATACAGCGTCCGCATTACTGAAGACGCTGCACCGATCCGCCTGTCGATCTCACGATCCACTCTTCCCTCACTCGTGAACAAGACTCCGAGGTATTTGAACTCCTCCACTTGGGGCAAGATCTCCTCCCCAACCCGGAGATGGCACTCCACCCTTTTCCGGGCGAGAACCATGGACTCGGACTTGGAGGTGCTGATTCCCATTCAGTCTTCGGGTGCAATGTGCAATTCAAAAAATAAGTCAACAAAGACTGTCAGCCATCCGTAAACTTAAAGGACTATATGTTGCACCTCACCTCCTGTTATTACTGTACCAAAGCCTCGTTCAACCCATCCTTCTGTACTGTTCCACATGTTTTTTTCACTTTGCTTTCTGCAACCAACCGGACCAAACTCACACGCATTACAAACATAGCAGCTACCCACACCCAACATTTCAGATCGAAACCACAGGTCCATCATTTGACTGGCAAACACAATAGTCCAGGATATGACTCACCCACTACACCACTACATCATCCCACTACCATTGGGGCGCAGGTACAGAACTATCAAATTCCGGGGGGCCCGCCTCGGGAAAAGCCTTATCCCTGCAGCTATAGCCGCCCTAAACAGCAGGCCCAGCCGATCTGTCTGACAAGCCTGTAAACGTGTTGGTCAAGTATGATGTCTTTATTGTTATTTTTGTATGTTGCACGGCAGTGAAAATGAATTTCCCCAACTGGGACTAATAAATCTAAATCAAATCAATCAAATCAATCAATCAAAACAGCGTCTGGGGTGAAAATACATTGGCCTGAACAGCTGAGGCTCAAAGAAACCTTCTATTAGCTCGACAAGATGGACACATTTGAAGTACGGAGGCTCTACAAACTTATTTGCTTCTGGAACAGGGTTCGCAAATCGAAAAGTTTGTACAGTAAAGTACAATGTAAATATGAATAATGGCTTCCAGTCTCGACAAGAGTCCCAATTTTAGTGACTGTTTGTCCACTTTGAACTAGTGTTGTTAATAGGGACAAACTGTAAAAATTGATTATTAATCTACTTGTTCATTTACTGTTAAAATCTGCTTATTTTCTGTTTTAACATGTTCTATCTACACTTCTGTTAACATGTAATAATCACTTATTCTTCTCTTCTTTGATACTTGGATGATACCACAAAAATGTGTAAATAAAAAGAGAATACAACTGTAGAGGTTGCCCTCTAGTGGGTTCCTCGGACCACCACACTCTGCCACGAGAGCCCGGATTTCCGGGTACAACACTGTTTTATTTTCATAAAAAGTGCAAGGCTTTTGCTTTCCAGCAAATTGTATTTTCTGAGTTTGTGTCTCTCTCTTTCTGGCTCCCGCTCCAACTCCAACTCCGTGTCTCGTTCCGGCTGCTGCTAATAAAGGCGACAGGTGATTCGATAACAAGGCCCAACTGAGCCATCCTCTCATCGCTGTCTTCGAGGCCGGTCTTTGCACACCTCGTTCCGCGGCAGGCCCACAGGCCACGCCCCCCTCCACAACAATTATTTGCAAATCTTTTTCAACTTATATTCAATTGAATAGACTGCAACGACAAGCTATTTATTGTTGGAACTGGAAAACTTTGTTATTTTTTTGCAACTATTAGCTCATTTGGAATTTGATGCCTGCAACATGTTTCAACAAAGCTGGCACAAGTGGCAAAAAAGAGTGAGAAAGTTGAGGAATGCTCATCAAAGTCTTATTTGGAACATCCCACAGGTGAACAGGCTGGTTGCACTTTAGATAAACAAAGGTTTTAATTCAAGCTTTAGCGGGGAAAAAACTTGACTTTGATGGTATTATAATCCACTCAACTTCCTGAATCCTCCACTGAGCTATAATTAACATGTCTGCAAATTGGTGGTGTGGAAACTAAATAGGAAATTTAAGGTTTTTTTTTTTTCATTCAAACTTGCCAAACGGACAGAACTGCTTGGAATTGCTTGACTTTTCACAGCGTCTGCAATATTCAGAAGATAGAAAATGAAGAGAAAAGACAGAAAAGGAGCACCGGGTGTGCGAGCAAAGCAGGTAGCAGAGACCAAAAAAAAGGTGCTCCACACTTATTGCTTGGCTTTTCTCCAGCCTCTCATTGACGGCAGCCATCATAATTGCTTGTGGTACCTCCTCCGCCTTGGAGAGTCCTGGCTGGAACCTCCATGCCTAACCTTTACCAATCGGGGGAACCATTTGGGTAATGAGGTCTGGAAAACCACCCAAGTGCAATCTTTTCTTTCCTGTTTTCAATTGAGGAAGGGGCACGGCAGCTCCAGGGGAACGAGACCCCTCTCAATTTCACGCAAAGAAGACCACGTAAAGCACTAGTGGGCCACAAGCTCATCGCTGCTACGCCTCAGTCTGATCACAAAGAAGTGAGAAAGAAAGGTTCTTACACAGCACCTCTATGAGAGGTAACAACCTATTTGGGCTACCCAGAATTAGGACACTTGAATTAAGCAGTGTGTTTCCCACCTAGGCCTTCAGTGATGCCCCACTTCAATGATGACCTCTCAAAATAGCATCATTGATGTCACCACATGACCATGGCTGGAGAAATACTATACAGAAATATTTACTGCGCTTTGAAGCACATCAACATTGTACAAAACGGGTTATTTTCTGGCGCAGTTAAAAATCAATAAACCCGCATCAGCAATCAAAACATATCTTATGTAGTTGTGGAAGACTTGCTCTTCCGGGTTCCTCAGACCACCAATCACGGACATGACAGCTTCGTTCATAGTTCTGCCTTTTAACAGAGCGACAGGTGATTAGATAATCAGACCCAGGTGGGCCATCTACACCCCTGTCGCTAATCCCGAAGCCGGTCCTGGCACACCCCGCTTCGCTGTAGGTCCGCAGGCCACACACCCCCACCCCCACAGTAGTACTGTCAACATTACAGTAATTGTAAAAATGGGAAAGAATTCCACTTCAAAAATGTGTCTCCTCAGTTCCCAAACCTTTACGGAGTGTTGTTAAAAGGAAAGGCCATGTAACACAGTGGTAAAAAATGCCTTTTTTGCAATGTGTTGCTGCCATTCAATTCAAAGTTCATGATTATTTGCAAAAAGTAACAAAGTTTCTCAGTGTGAACATGAAATATCTTGTCTTTGCAGTCTATTCAATTGAGTGTCCTGGGCATGACGTTAAAGTGCATCCGGCAGTGGAGGCTCCTCTATGGGGTCTTGGGGCACTAGGAGGTTAACTCCTTTACTACTGTTACCCCAGGTGGCCCTTTGGCAAAGGCCTAGTACCTGACTGCCCCCCTAGCCAGGGATACGGTGAAGACCTCAACGGCGGAGCAGGCGGAAAACAGACAGACAGCAGCTTTATTTTGTTCATTCTTAACATGTACAAGACACATAAGAACTGAAATTACATTTTCGGCACAATCCCGCTAAGAGCAGACATACGTTACAGGGCGACAAGACGGGACCGCCAACAGATCCGCCACTTACAGCGCTCCTTAAAAAGGTGGGGAAAAAGGTGACATAGGGAAAGGGGGAAGAGTAAAAAAAATATCAGTCTGAGGCTGGACCCTCAGGAGTGGTCCAGACTGAGTCCGAGGAAAAAACCTCACATAGCATGGCACACATAAACATGGTACATGTAATCACAACAACTCGCAACAGAGGAGGGGAGAGTTGGGACCCTGGAGGCCGGCTGCCGCTATTAAAGCGCTACTCAGCCCCCACATCCCCGGAGGAATTAAGCGGTGGTAAAGGCGTTGATTTGGGGAGGGGCGTGTGCATGCATGTATGCCCAATTAACTTGGGTGAGATGTTGGAATGTCTTTTATGGACTGAGGCCGATCTCAAAAGTTCGACCCAGGTGCTTTTTGAAAAAAAGGAGGGTCAAAAGCGTCCATCTTTGAGGAGTCCTCGGGGGAGTTCTTCAGAACAGCCTGTTCCTCAAGGGAAGACGGTAGATTTAAGAACTACCACAACGGCTGCGATGGCGGAAGAAGGCTGCAGCAGAAAAGGGTTCCCCAGTCGTCTTGGACTCCATGCCACTGGACTCTGACCCCGATTCTGTCAAGGATCGTGTGTTGACTGTCTGTGCACCAGTCTCCCCACGTAAAACAAAGTCACGCACGGGCATCCTCCATAAAGGGATACACCCCTACCAGGAGGATCGTCATACTCGTTCGAGTGACCACGGATGATGATTCAATTGAATATAAGTGTCAGGTTCAAACACTGATGACATCTATTAAACAAGACAAGAGGCAAATAATTAAACAGAGACAGAATTCAATTTGGACTCAATATATTGAGGAGAGTCGCCCGGACATTGTATCCTTCTACAATCTCCAGCACGCTCTGCCACAAGATTGCACTCCTCCTTCCTTATTTGACTTCCTCCTCCCACTTGACCACCGCTTCCACTTCCAGAGGGAAGTGGGTCGTAAACAGCGTTGCCTTTGTTTTACCGAATAGTTCAAAAGAAGAGTTTGTCTGGAAATTGGGCAGATCCTTGGATCTCTCCGCTTTGAAGTGCTTGGGCCAGAACAACATCCTTCTGTTGATTACCATACATGAGAGAAAACAGGAACACCATCTTGCTTCCCACCCCCCCTACACAGTGGAGTTTTACGAGCCTTACCCTTGGTAGGTTTCAAAAGACAGCCTTTTGTCTTCTTGTCAGGAACACAATGTAATACCAAGTTTTTGTGATCATTTAGAAACAATCACTCCAACAATAAGTTGAAAAGGGTTTTTCAAATCATTGTATTCTCTTTGTATTTACCATTTACACAACGTGACAACTTCTCTGCTGTTGCACAACGATCACGATGTTGTGTAAAGTCAACACGTTGCAGCCAACTTGGCAGCACTCATGTTCAGAACATGTTGCAGTAATGAACAAAGTTGCGACATTTACAACAGTGCATGTTATTTGACGGACCCCCAGAAAATAATCCGATACTTTTATTAAACGGCGTGTTGTATTGATCTCCACGTAACGCCACATAAGTGATCCTGCATGTGTGCGTTTGAAATATTGATCTCAGGGTGCAGTCACCACCCGAGGAGGAAAGATTTACAGTGTTGAGAGTATCATCTAAATGTGGGCTTGATAGCGGGGGATGACGGGCAACGCAAACTAACAGACAGAAAGCAGAAAATGAGGGAAATAAGTGCAGGGAAGCAAAGCCTGTGGCAAAGTCAACACTGTCGTTACACTGACGGCAGCATGGTAGGGGGGGGGGGGGGGGGGGGGGTTACAGCCAGGAGCGGAGACACTTCAGGGCACGGCTGAGAGATTCTGACATGACCTACATGCCCACCTTTTGCCAAGAAGGGAGGAATGGCTTTCAAATAGCCCTGCAAAAGGTGTGAATGACACTATTAAACTATAAAGACTAGAAAATGTGGCAATGATGCACTCGTGCCGTGGGGCTCTCGGTCTGAAAAGCCCATTTTCTACTTTTTCGGGCAAGGAATCGGTCTTTCCTTTGGGAACCCCGAAAATATTTTAGTGAGGGGAGTTGCTTAAAAAAACATCCATCCATCCATCTTCTTCCGCTTATCCGAGGTTGGGTCGCGGGGGCTCGATCGAACCCCTAGGGGTTCGGTGAGTCGGGCTCAGGAGTTCGGCGGAGGTCAAGACACACCCGACTCATCGTGTAAATAAAAACGTTTCCCTATCGGCGTATTACGGATACGGCAACAGCAGAAGTCACACTGATTTGCAGGTGTGTAATTTGTTGTGAGTTTATGCACTGTGTTGGTTTTGTTCTTTGAACAAGGTGATGTTCGTGCACGGTTCATTTTTCATACACGGTTCATTTTGTGCACCAGTAAAAAAAACATGGTAACACTTTAGTATGGGGAACATATTCACCATTAATTAGTTGCTTATTATTATGCAAATTAGTAACATATTGGCTCTTAACTAGTCATTATTAAGTACTCATTAATGCCTTATTCGGCGTGGCCTTTTTATAACCCTAACCCTCTAACCCTGGCCCTAACCCTAACCCTGACCAAATAACTCTAAATTAAGTCTTTGTTACTTAGAATATGTTCCCCATACTGAAGTGTTACCAAAAACATATAACTTTGTCTTGAATTTGAAAAAAAAAAACATTTTATTTTTCACTAGAGAAGGGTTCGGTGAATGCGCATATGAAACTGGTGGGGTTCGGTACCTCCAACAAGGTTAAGAACCACTGGTCTAGCTCTTCCCTGGGGATCCCGAGGCGTTCCCAGGCCAGCCGGGAGACATAGTCTTCCCAACGTGTCCTGGGTCTTCCCCGTGGCCTCCTACCAGTCGGACGTGCCCTAAACACCTCCCTAGGGAGGCGTTCAGGTGGCATCCTGACCAGATGCCCGAACCACCTCATCTGGCTCCTCTCCATGTGGAGGAGCAGCGGCTTTACTTTGAGCTCCCCCCGGATGGCAGAGCTTCTCACCCTATCTCTAAGGGAGAGCACCGCCACCCGGCGGAGGAAACTCATTTCGGCCGCTTGTACCCGTGATCTTGTCCTTTCAGTAATAACCCAAAGCTCATGACCATAGGTGAGGATAGGAACGTAGATCGACCGGTAAATTGAGAGCTTTGCCTTCCGGCTCAGCTCCTTCTTCACCACAACAGATCGATACAGCGTCCGCATTACTGAAGACGCCGCACCGATCCGCCTGTCGATCTCACGATCCACTCTTCCCTCACTCGTGAACAAGACTCCAAGGTACTTGAACTCCTCCACTTGGGGCAGGGTCTCCTCCGCAACCCGGAGATGGCATTCCACCCTTTTCCGGGCGAGAAAAAACAGACATTCAAATTAATCAGACAACACAAATTCAAAGAATAGATGAATAATCAATGAAGGGGAAATGTTACTGCACTCCTTGCCTGTAACCAGCAGAGGCGCTGTTTGTGGGAGCCGAAGAAGGACATGGCGTCAGCTATGGGAAGATGAGCTAAATCTATTAGCACAACTGCAGGGACAGCATGAGTTTGCTCAATAAGAAGCTGGCACATGTTTTTAAAAGGATGAAAATGTTGGTAAAATACTAAAATTTCGACTTCAGTGAAAAAAGAATTCAAAGAGAACCTCAACCATACAAACGATGCATGTTCCATTAGCCCTACATGTGTTATCTTTGAAGCTCTAACCCACCCTTGGGCAAGATTATCCCCGTAATTACTGAGACGTGGATGAGGTGGTAATACAGCCAATGACTCCTGAGGATGAGGCGGTAATACAGCCAATGACTCCTGAGGATGAGGCGGTAATACAGCCAGTGACTCCAGAGGATGAGGTGGTAATACAGCCAATGACTCCAGAGGATGAAGTGGTAACACAGCCAATGACTCCAGAGGATGAGGTGGTAATACAGCCAGTGACTCCAGAGGATGAGGTGGTAATACAGCCAATGACTCCAGAGGATGAGGTGGTAACACAGCCAATGACTCCAGAGGATGAGGTGGTAACACAGCCAATGACTCCACCTGCCACCATTGACAGTGACAGATCTTAGTTGTGGAGACAAACACGCTCTTATTTAGTATGCAAACACAGCAAAGAGGCTACAAACTGCTTGACAGCATAATAAATTAATTTATGGCCTTCATAATGGGCATAAATTGTTGTTTTTCTGCTAACCCCCGACTGTTTACTATCTCACCACAGGAACTGATCCTTACCAGGGATGGGGATGCACATCTTGTCAGAAAACGTTATCCTACTCTGCTCTTCGGCAAGGCATGACTAGCAATTCCCTGCCAAAACACAAGGGACAGTATTTTCCTGGGAGTGAGCAACCACAACTCTTGTTGACTCGCTACTTTAAAAAGATAACCGATCCCAACTCTGTGGCCCGCGTTGCTGTAACTCAGAGTTGTTTAAGTTGGTGTGGTAAATTATACCGTGTACCATTTTCTTATATGATTGTGAACTACCATGTGTTTGTATTTGGTCACAGAAACCTTTAGAGCAGGGGTGTCAAAGTCAAATGGACGGAGGGCCAAATAAAAAATTTAGCTACAAGCCGAGGGCCGGACTGTTCGAATGTTCATTGAAAAATTTTTAAATGACGCATATAGTCTAGTGAACCTAATTGAACCTACTGAAAACCTAACAAATATATTCCAATATGATCAGATAAATAAAGCAATATTTTCTTATGGCTCTGTCAGTAATCTTTAATTTTCAACAGACACAAAAGACAAATTTCCTTTATATAAAAATCCCCATAACATGAACATTAAATGAAAGAAACCGGTATTCAAGGCACCATCAGTAGCCTATATTTTCTATTTTAGCAAAAGTGGGCTAAATTTACTTCAAAGAAAAAAACAATAATAGCAATTTTCTATCATCCACTCAACTGAATATTTTTAAAATATAATTAAATTGAAATACAATAAAATAAAGTGCAAAAATCTATAAATCAAAAACAACACTTTGTTTAAGGAGAAGTAACATGCAGTGAAAACAAATATTAAACTTTAACTTTTAAACTTGAATTGAGTAAAAACTCTAAATATGTGATTGCACAGTAATGTTCACATTAAACCCCCCTCCTCCCTCCGTGGGAGGGAGGCGAGTTGGGTGCCCGAAACCCCCCGCTGGTTTCGGCCCGCCCCTTGGCGCGCGTGGCACGGCGGGCTCCGCGACCCGACGGCTGGCCCTCGTGGCTTGACGGCGGGCGCGTCCCGACGGGCCGCGCGTAGGGGTCAAACGCAGAAGTCTCAGGGCCTCGTGGTGAGGGGGTGGCCTGCGGGTTTCGGCCCGCTTGACCCCCCCGCTCCGCTTGGCGCGCGCGGCACATGACGGGTTCCGCCACCGACGCTCGGGCTGCAGCCCGACGGTGGTGCGGGCCCGGCGGTGACGCGCGGTTTGGGGAAACAAAGCAGAAGTCTCAGGGCCTCGGGGCCGGGTTTCGGCCCGCCCCCTTGGCGCGCGTGGCACGGCGGGCTCCGCGACTGACGGCCGGGCTGCAGCCCTTCGGCCGGCAGGCGCGTCCCGGCGGGCCGCTCGCCCCCTTTCGGAACCTTGGACCGGCATCCGCTTGGTGCGTGTAAAAGATCTGCGGTCTAAAAAAAAAAATTAAAAAAAAAATAATAAAAAGATCTGCGGTCTGCGGGCCGGTTCTAATAATAAATCAAGATCATCCCAAGGGCCGTAAAAAACCTTCTCGCGGGCCGGATATGGCCCGCGGGCCTTGACTCTGACATATGTGCTTTAGAGGATTATTCTACTAAGTAAATATGCCTTTAGATAGCTTCGGGTGCAGACGTCCATCACAAACTCTCTAGAGAGTGGTGGCTCTTACCCCCATAACAATTGGAATCCTTAAGGAATGCAGGTTTGGATTTTAGGAGGAAGTGTAAAGACATTAGCAACATCTGGTAGGAAGCCCCCACAGTTAGGAGTAGAGAATAGAGGACGGAGGTCACCCGACTCAAACTGATCAGAGGAATAATGTCAGGGAAAGATTGACTGGCCAAAAAACAATCTGGGCTTTGCCCAGACTGGCCGGCTCCAAGGCTAGAGTTACGAAGAGTGGGGGTCTTTGTGTAAAAGGTATTTCAGGACAGTGGTCCGAGAGGACATCAGAACAGTAATCAGGCCCATACTCTTTCTCCTGGAAGCTGCAGTTCCAGTCTGAGGCGCACTGAAACAAATAAAGCTTTTTGTTCGACGATTCCTCGTTGGCGTCTTCTTGGCTCATCAGCCATCACACGACCAACAAATATACAACAATTGCGTTGCTTATTCAGGTGTTGTGACGCTGTCACATAAGGAAGCGTTCACACTCCTTAAAGGGGTCATATTAGGATTCTGGATTCTTGGAACACACTTTTTTTTGGTCTACATAACCTGTGATTCTGTCGAAATGTTGCATACATGGATTTTAGTCATGGCTGGAACCCATTATTCACTTTTACATTGTTTCGTAAGGAGAAAATTGCTTCAATATACAAACTTTAATTTATGAACGCTGTTTAAGAAGCATTTAAGTTTGTAAATAGAGGTTCTACTGTATGGAACAAGGAAAAATTGTTTTATAAATACCTCCACAACACCTCCATGGTTTAAATTCAATTTCTCTGCATTTATGGAGATCCTAAGTAGACAAAAACAATTGCCAACAGGCGGGAAAAGTGGGTTTTGCATTATATGACCTCTGTGAGTCATAGAAATGGACATGTACTCTATACAAGTTTGTGACACACATACATGGACTATAATATTCACATATACGGACTATAATAAACACATATATGGACTATAATAAACATATATAGACCATAATAAACATATATATGGACTATAATAAACACATATATGGACCATAATAAACATATATATGGACTATAATAAACACATTTATGGACTATAATAAACACATATATGGACTAAAATAAACACATATATGGACTCTAATAAACACATATATGGACTATAATAAACACATACAGTATATGGAACATAATAAACACATATATGGACTATAATAAACACATATATGGACCATAATAAACACATATATGGACCATAATAAACACATATATGGACTATAATAAACACATATATGGACCATAATAAACACATATATGGACTAAAATAAACACATACATGGACTATAATAAACACATATGGACCATAATAAACACATATGGACCATAATAAACACATATATGGACTACAATAAACACATTTATGGACTATAATAAACACATATATGGACTGTAATAAACACATATATGGACTATAATAAACACATATATGGACTATAATAAACACCTATATGGACTATAATAAACATATATATATACCATAATAAACACATATATGGACTATAATAAACCCATTAATGGACTATAATAAACACGTATATAGACTATAATAAACACATATATGGACTATAATAAACACATATATGGACTATAATAAACACATATATAGACCATAATAAACACATTTATGGACTATAATAAACACATATATGGACTATAATAAACATATATGGACCATAATAAACACATATATGGACTATGATAAACACATATATGGTCCATAATAAACACATTTATAGACTATAATAAACACATATATGGACCATAATAAACACATATATGGACTATAATAAACACATATATGGACTATAATAAACACATATATGGACCACAATAAACACATTTATGGACTATAATAAACACATATATGGACTATAATAAACATATATGGACCATAATAAACACATATATGGACTATGATAAACACATATATGGTCCATAATAAACACATTTATAGACTATAATAAACACATATATGGACCATAATAAACACATATATGGACTATAATAAACACATATATGGACCATAATAAACACATATATGAACCATAATAAACACATATATGGACTATAATAAACACATTTATGGACTATAATAAACACATATACGGACTATAATAAACACATATATGGACCATAATAAACACATATTTGGACCATAATAAACACATATATGGACTATAATAAACACATATATGGACCATAATAAACACATATATGGACTATAATAAACACATATATGGACCATAATAAACACATATATGGACCATAATAAACACATATATGGACTATAATAAACACATATATGGACCATAATAAACACATATATGGACTATAATAAACACATATATGGACCATAATAAACACATATATGGACTAAAATAAACACATACATGGACTATAATAAACACATATGGACCATAATAAACACATATGGACCATAATAAACACATATATGGACTACAATAAACACATTTATGGACTATAATAAACACATATATGGACTGTAATAAACACATATATGGACCATAATAAACACCTATATGGACTATAATAAACATATATATATACCATAATAAACACATATATGGACTATAATAAACCCATTAATGGACTATAATAAACACGTATATAGACTATAATAAACACATATATGGACTATAATAAACACATATATGGACTATAATAAACACATATATAGACCATAATAAACACATTTATGGACTATAATAAACACATATATGGACTATAATAAACATATATGGACCATAATAAACACATATATGGACTACAATAAACACATTTATGGACTATAATAAACACATATATGGACTATAATAAACAAATATATAGACCATAATAAACACATTTATGGACTATAATAAACACATATATGGACTATAATAAACATATATGGACCATAATAAACACATATATGGACCATAATAAACACATATATGGACTATAATAAACACATTTATGGACTATAATAAACACATATATGGACCATAATAAACACATATATGGACTATAATAAACACATATATGGACTATAATAAACACATTTATGGACTATAATAAACACATATGGACTATAATAAACACATATATGGACCATAATAAACACATATATGGACTATAATAAACACATTTATGGACTATGATAAACACATATATGGACTATAATAAACATATATATATATACCATAATAAACACATATATGGACTATATTAAACCCATTAATGGACTATAATAAACACGTATATAGACTATAATAAACACATATATGGACTATAATAAACACATATTCGGACTATAATAAACACATATATAGACCATAATAAACACATTTATGGACTATAATAAACACATATATGGACTATAATAAACATATATGGACCATAATAAACACATATATGAACCATAATAAACACATATATGGACTATAATAAACACATTTATGGACCATAATAAACACATATATGGACTATAATAAACACATTTATGGACTATAATAAACACATATATGGACTATAATAAACACATTTATGGACTATAATAAACACATTTTTGGACTATAATAAACACATATATGGACCATAATAAACACATATATGGACTATAATAAACACATTTATGGACTATAATAAACACATATATGGACTATAATAAACACATTTATGGACCATAATAAACACATATATGAACCATAATAAACACATATATGGACTATAATAAACACATTTATGGACTATAATAAACACATTTACGGACTATAATAAACACATATATGGACCATTATAAACACATATTTGGACCATAATAAACACATATATGGACTATAATAAACACATATGGACTATAATAAACCCATTAATGGACTATAATAAACACGTATATAGACTATAATAAACACATATATGGACTATAATAAACACATATATGGACTATAATAAACACATATATAGACCATAATAAACACATTTATGGACTATAATAAACATATATGGACCATAATAAACACATATATGGACTATGATAAACACATATATGGTCCATAATAAACACATTTATAGACTATAATAAACACATATATGGACCATAATAAACACATATATGGACTATAATAAACACATATATGGACCATAATAAACACATATATGGACCATAATAAACACATATATGAACCATAATAAACACATATATGGACTATAATAAACACATATATGGACCACAATAAACACATTTATGGACTATAATAAACACATATATGGACTATAATAAACATATATGGACCATAATAAACACATATATGGACTATGATAAACATATATGGTCCATAATAAACACATTTATAGACTATAATAAACACATATATGGACCATAATAAACACATATATGGACTATAATAAACACATATATGGACCATAATAAACACATATATGAACCATAATAAACACATATATGGACTATAATAAACACATATATGGACCACAATAAACACATTTATGGACTATAATAAACACATATCGTCGGCGGTCACTCGAAACGAGTATGACTGTCCTCCGTAGAGGACGCCTGTGCGTGGAATCTTTTAATGTGGGGAGACTGGTGCACGGTCAGCCACCACACAGTCCTTGGCATTGAGCGGGCCAGGGTCCAGTGGCATGGAGACCAAGACGACTGGGGACCCGTCTTTGCTGCAGCCTTCATCCGCCTTCCCAGCCGTTGTGGTGCATTCCACTGCCGCCATCTTCCGCCTGGTCCACCGTTGAGGCGGTTTTCACTATTCGCCCATAGCTGGGGTTATTTACCCATAGCTGGGACAGGGGTTGACTGGGCACCAGGGCATGTCCACACACCGGTGGGCCTGCATGCCCCGTCTCTGGGGCCCCCTGCTGCTCCGAGATCCCGTACAACTTAGCCTGGAACCGCGAGGTTCCAGTTACCGTGTGTGGCCACGAGGAGGCATGTACGAGTCTTGACAATGGAGAGGCTATGTACCGGCTGAGGAGGCTTATGCACTCGGCTCCTCTTTTCGCCCTCTGAGACAGAGGGCTAGCCGGCGGCACTAGCTGAAAGCAATGAGTATCAAGCAGAAGCAGCATGCAGCATAGCAAGCAAAAGCGGCATGCAGCATGCACTAACTACAGGTACTACTACTCCAAGGCTACTGCACTAGACGCATCACATCGCCCTGTGCGATGTTTTTCTGCACACACACACTAAACACATATATGGACTATAATAAACATATATGGACCATAATAAACACATATATGGACTATGATAAACACATATATGGTCCATAATAAACACATTTATAGACTATAATAAACACATTTATGGACTATAATAAACACATATATGGACCATAATAAACACATTTATGGACTATAATAAACACATATATGGACCACAATAAACACATTTATGGACTAAAATAAACACATATATGGACTATAATAAACATGTATGGACCATAATAAACACATATATGGACTATGATAAACACATATATGGTCCATAATAAACACATTTATAGACTATAATAAACACATATATGAACCATAATAAACACATATATGGACTATAATAAACACATATATGGACCACAATAAACACATTTATGGACTATAATAAACACATATATGGACTATAATAAACATATACGGACCATAATAAACACATATATGGACTATGATAAACACATATATGGTCCATAATAAACACATTTATAGACTATAATAAACACATATATGGACTATAATAAACACATATATGGACCACAATAAACACATTTATGGACTATAATAAACACATATATGGACTATAATAAACATATATGGACCATAATAAACACATTTATGGACTATAATAAACACATATATGGACTATAATAAACATATATGGACCATAATAAACACATATATGGACTATGATAAACACATATATGGTCCATAATAAACACATTTATAGACTATAATAAACACATTTATGGACTATAATAAACACATATATGGACTATAATAAACACATATATGGACCATAATAAACACATTTATGGACTATAATAAACACATTTATGGACTATAATAAACACATATATGGACTATAATAAACACATTTATGGACTATAATAAACACATATATGGACTATAATAAACACATATTGACTATTATAAACACATATATTAAGTTATGGACTATAATAAACACATATATGGACTACAATAATAAATAAAGATATGGCAATGTTTGTTTGTGATCCTTTAAGGGGTATTAGATGTTCCAGTGTCATCAGAGAATTTGCACATGTTATCATGGAAAGCATGCAAAGCGCAATATATTCACTGGGATATTTAACAAGCTGTCAGCCTGCCTGCTGGTGGCCAGAGAAGAAAAAAGTCATTAGTGTTCCGTACCTCCTCAATGCTTCAGGGAGAATGTCATTAGCTGAGTGAAAAAGCATCTCTAGTATGGCGTTCACTTCTCTAGTATGGCGTTCACTTCTCTAGTATGGCGTTCACTTCTCTCATATGGCGTTCACTTCTCTAGTATGGCGTTCACTTCTCTAGTATGGCGTTAACTCCCAAACTACAAAAGAAGGTCTTTCCGCACGTAGCTAATGATTGCAGATCTAATTCAGTTCTCCTTGATCTTGGCACACAAGTTGTGTTTGCGTGATTGCTAAATGGTGTTAGCGGTGCAAAGGAGGAGGAAAGTGCAACAAAATGAGGGAACAGCATCACAATTTGTCTCCCACTACACTTTGCTGTTATGGCCACGAGCAAAACCACCAAACATCATCTGCATATTACCTCCAATGTCTTCTTTATTGCTGCTTTTTGCTCAGCTAAAATGTGGCTGAGCTTCATATCATAGATTTGTTTGGTGCAAAATGTTTCTTGTGAGAAGAAGTTATTGTTAGTTCAAAGTTACAAGGCGCACCGTCCATTTTTGAGAAAATGAAAGGATTTGACGTGCGCCTTATAGTCCAAATAATATGTTGGTTAAGGCCAAGACTTTTGCTCCATTATGACTGACTGTTAGAATAATTATATATAAGTTATCACACAACTCTTATGCTTAACGGCCGTTGCTCTAGCTGTATGTCAGGTTCAAACACTGATGACATCTATTAAACAGACAAAGAAGCAAGGAATTAAACAGAGACATAATTAAATTTGTCTCAATGAGGAGAAACGCATAGACCTGTACACTTGTACAGTGTCCCACCACGCTCTGATGAAAGATTGTACGCCTCCCCTTTTATTTGGACTTTCCCTGATTACATGGCAACAGCTGTTTCTAAAGGGAGGGGGGGTCGTAAACAGCCGTCGCCTTTGGTTACAAAACAGTTCAAAGAAAAGGTGCCTGGAAGGGAGTCAGGTCCTGTTTCCTCTCCACTTTGTAGATCTCGGGTCAAGACAAAAGCTTCCTGTGGATTACGATACATCAAAGAAACCGACACTTTCATGTCGCTTCCCATCCTACACAGTGGAATTTTACAAGCCTTTTGATTGGTAAGATCAAAGACAGCTTTTGTCTGCTCGCCGGGAACTCATTGAAACACAAAGTTTTGTGATAACTTAATTAATTATTCTGACACTGTACTTTTTCTGTTCCGTGCAAGGGCACACAACTTGTTATCTCCCACGGCATGTAAGGAGTGGCCTCGCTGCAGATGTTTCCTGTCTTTCAGCTTGCTAACAGCCAAAGGAGGAACCGGCACCTCAATGAAGATAAGGCATATCAACAGCGGGCAGACAAAGCAGAGACAGGGTGCAATCACAAGGCCCCCAGCACATTTCCGTTCTGAATAATCACGTATTGTGCGTACTGAGCTGCTCGCATAATGTGTGAGCCCCTCCCTTTAGAAGCAGCCTCAGCGATGTAACGAGGGAACTCCTAAACCGAATAAATTGGGGAGCGCGTAGGCTGAATCCTCAGAGCGTAGGGTGAGACTGTAACTGAGTGTGCAGCTCCATGCGTTCTCCTCATTAGCAAAATTGAACTCTGTCTCTGTCATAACGTGGAGTTTTACGCAGCTTACTGCGAGGATTGTTTTCCCGGGAAGCAAACAGACTTTTCCGGACAGCGGTAGAAGGTAAGAACATGATTTAATCTTGACTCAAAAACTCAACGAAGTACAAAACAAAAAGGCGCACAAGGCGAAGGCACAACTTAACGAAGGAAACAAAAACGTAAACACTTAGCCTGAACTATAGACATAGACAAACAAGACTTACTGTGGCATGAAACGAGCAGCATGAACTATGGTATCTCATGAAAACAAGTAACAGAGCATGAAATGAACAGTCAATGTCGCCACGCCGACTAACTGGCAACGTCAGGCTTAAATAGTAGTCTCCTCATTAGAACAGGCGTGTGTCCCCAACATATGAGACAGGGGAAAACTAATGAGTCGCCATGGTGACAAAACGAACCAGGAAGCGCAAACAGGAACTAAAAGAGTCCAAAACAGAAAATAACAAAAAACATGATCCAGACCACAGATCATGACAGTCTCTGCCTGATTCCTTGCTTCTTGTTCTGTTTATAAGATTAGTTCGGTGCTTAAACCTGACACTGACTATCCAGTACATTGTAGCCAATTATGCTTAAAAGCTGGGTGTAGTAACAAGTGAGGTGTGGATCCTTACCAGGGTACACTCTGATTGGCAGAAGTGGCACAGCCGAACAAACGCTCTGGGCAACACATTCCCTACTAAGGCAATGAGCAGAGCAGCTCCAAAGAACTGATAAGACTTGGGAGTCCAGTATGAGCAAGAGTCTCTGACATATTCAGATTGTTGTTGACTGAGCCGAGTCACCTTTGCTGCCCCACACACTCCTGGCAGCTGCCTTGTCTCACACACACACACACTGTACTACGTCGCTGTAGGTGCACCTGCGTCCCTGTGCATGTGCCGTGGTCCTGGTTGCTCCACCCCGCACTCTGCCTAATTGAAGCAGATGGGGGAGCGAGAAGAAGCCCTGTGGGAAACAGCGATGGCGGCGAGAAGCCGAGTGCACGTGGAGGCTGACAGTGGCGCGTCGTAAACACGTGCACTGGCAGAATAGAGGGCGACTAAAAAGTAACTTCCATTACAAAATACATTTAGTTTTTGGTTTCTTCTTTACTGGACGAGATTACAATCTGTTGATCAGTTGTTTTTTCTAATTGGTTTATTACCTCCCCCAGGGGGGTTTTGTAGTCAGCCAGTCAGTTAGTTAGTGACATAGCTCAAAAAGTTGTAAATGGCTTTTCACAAAACCTTCAGGAAGTGTCCAAGTGACCGACCGCCCTCGTCATTTGCCGTAATGCCCTAAAAAATCGACCAACATCAGTGATAGGAACATGCCGTGACCGCCCTTGACTCTTTACTTGTTAATGAAGGAGGGATGTAACAATAAAACGTATAATGATAAACTTCAGTAAAATTCCCCACAGTTAGTAATATCGTGTAATTTTTTAATTAGCGAAAAAACGTCGATTATTAATGCACTAGCGTCGTTTGGCTTGATAACCATGGCGGACAAACTACACGGACTTTGCTCGGGAGATTGCCCCTCAAAGTAAACGGAGCCAAGCGCTTGGTTTAACGTCATTTTACCCTCGCTTCCCGCCGTGCGTTTAAGAGACACTGCTGTGTTTGGATGGAGACAGGTGTGGACAATATTGTCCCACACTCAAAGTATACAGAAAACAATTGTATGTTCTCAACTGGCTGCTGTGACTGAGAGGTAATGATGTGAGGAAACATGCAGCAGGTGATGTGTCGCGAACGTTGTCACAACTTGTTTATAAAGTCTTTACTTTGTTTTACTGCGATGTTCACTCCTCCTTTATTTAACTGTATCAGTGTTCAAATAACATCAATACTAGCTCAAATGCAGGCCCGGCCCTAACCAATCTGGCGCCCTAGGCAAGATTTTAGGTGCCCCCCCCCCCCCCCCCCCCCCCCCCCACATCGGCAGTGAAGTGTATATACTCACAAGAAACCGAATAGCTTTGTCTTTGACCTTTTTTTTACTTAAAGAAAGCAAATTAACAATCAGAATAGTTAACAAGATTAAAAAAAATATGGATAAATAAATGAATACAAAAAATAAAAAATGTATATATGAAATACAATATTTTTTACATACATAAACACAAAATAAAACGTGTCAACAAATTGCATAAAATAAATTAAAAATCCAATATAAATAAGGCACTGCACAAAACAAGATATCAAACCAGTAGGACTTTAACAACTATATTACAAAAAAAGGGGATCCTACAGAGTTCTCTATTTGTGCTTTTTAATATTGCATTAACTAGAATGACTTACAAATTACTGTAAACCAGGAAGTACTGTAATTACCTAACGTTACATTATTATTTTCCATAACAATTTAGCCCCCTCCACAATATTAACCCGACGTTAAAACAGAACTAGCTATTTATTGATTAGCAATTGCCGAATCATGTAACATTAGCTTAATGCTAAAAAGCCAGGTTACTATCACATTCTGTAACAGACAAATAATTTCATGTAGGCTAACGTTACCTACCTGCTACCTCTGTCTTTTTCTCGTTTCTCCTCTTCTTTTCTCTTTTTCTTCCCTGGGCACCTGACAGTTTTGGCCGTTTTGACATCTTGTGTTGATTTTTTTATGTGGTGACGTCCAAAAAGAGTCATGATACGGGAAGGGAGGGGGCACACCGTGCCGGGGGAGGGTGGGCGTAATGTTGTAACAAATAATATTTCTATTAAATAGGCTTTACTTTGCATTTTAATTAACGTGGGATTATTGTATGTATTTAGAAATAATAGTTTTTGTTTTTGTTTTTTTTTCTCCAGTATTTGTGGCACTGGCGTGGCGCCCCCTGATGGACGGCACCCTTAGCATTTGCCTATACGGCCTATGCCACGGGCCGGCCCTGCTCAAATGTTTTGTCGACTCATCCAACTGAACGCAGGCTGTGAAGATTGTGTATTCGATGTGAGAGGTGTCACTCCTCTTTATTTTGGTTGGCCAAACTGTTGCACTGAACCACTAGGAAGCGTTGTTGGAGAAAGAACAGAGCTTGTTTGTTAAACTTCATCTTCTTTGAGTTTTATTTTGATATCAAGAAGTAAACACCAGGTTGTTGTTTTTTACATTACTTGTGGGTTTTTTTTCCCTGTCCTAAAGGTATTACTTTAAAAAACATTCATGTGACACAGCATTTTGATAGAAATGTTTCTCAAGCGCAAAAATTATGACTAAAGTGGTGAAACTGTGTTTTCATTGCGCTTAAATTTTATTGATAGTTTATGTAATAATCATTCATCCAGCGGGGGGCGCCGGACATATATTATTATTTATTATTATAAATTTAGTAAGAATGTACTGTATTTATTTTAGCGCTGCATAGTTGTAACTATATTTATTCCCTTCCTTTGCAGTATATGTGATTAGTATTTATTTTTGTTATCAGCCTTACCTAAGCCTTGATAATACTTACTGTATACTTATCCCGTATTGCAGTGTTTTTCAACCTTTTTTGAGCCAAGGCACAGTTTTTGCGTTGAAAAAATGCGGAGGCACACCACCAACAGAAATCATTAAAAAACGAAACTCGGTTGACAGTAAAAAGTCGTTGTCGCAATAGTTGGGTATGACTTTAAAGCATAACCAAGCATGCATCACTATAGGTCTTGTCTCAAAGTAGGTGTACTGTCACCACCTGTCACATCACCCCCTGACTTATTTTGAGTTTTTTGCTGTTTTCCTGTGTGTACGGTTTTAGTTCTTGTCTTGCGCTCCTATTTTGGTGGCTTTTTCTCTTTTTTGGGGTATTTTCCTGTAGCAGTTTCATGTCTTCCTTCGAGCGATATTTACCGCATCTACTTTGTTTTAGCAATCAAGGATATTTCAGTTGTTTTTATCCTTCTTTGTGGGGACATTGTTGATTGTCATGCCATGTTCGGATGTACATTGTGGAGGCCGTCTTTGCTCCACAGTAAGTCTTTGCTGTCGTCCAGCATTCTGTTTTTGTTGACTTTGTAGCCAGTTCAATTTTAGTTTCGTTCTGCATAGCCTTTCCTAGGCTTCAATGCCTTTTCTTAGGGGCACTCACCTTTTGTTTATTTTTGGTTTAAGCATTAGATACCTTTTTACCTGCACCCTGCCTCCCGCTGTTTCCGACATCTACAAAGCAATTAGCTACCGGCTGCCACCTACTGATATGGAAGAGTATTACACGGTTACTCTGCCGAGCTCTAGACAGCACCGACACTCAACAACAACACATCATTTGCAGACTATAATTACTGGTTTGCAAACAATATTTTTACCCCAAATAGGTGAAATTAGATAATCTCCCACGGCACACCAGACTGTATCTCACGGCACGTGGTTGAAAAACACTGCCGTATTGAATATGATTTGAATCAAGAGTAAGATTTCATTCAGTGTAAATATTTGACTATCGTGGAAAAGTTGAGCTCTGAGGTGAAGAAAGTTAAGAACCCCGGCTGTAGAGTCCAGGGTGACTTGGAGACCTGACTGTATTTTGGTATTTGTTGCTACTCCACGGAGAAATAACATCGAGCATGGCTGCTGTAACGAGCGGGGAATTGTTTGGAGTCCGTGTTTTGCAAAGCGTCATGGTCTATGAGTCCAAAAAAAGAAGGAAAAAGATAGACTCGCACTCTCTATCAGGCTTGTCTTTTCCCTTCACGCAGCAGAAATGTGAGCGTTCCAATCCAAGGGAGTGCAATAAAAATGAAAATGGTGAATTTGTCACGGAGCCAGCGTCACCTAAGAAAAGCTGCCACGGAAATAAAGAATATTGCACAGCCAGAAGAAAATGAAAGAGACGTGATGAATATGCATTTGACGGGAATGGGCTACATCTCCCTACTTTCACTTTCCACATTCACATGCCTTTCTTCAAAAGCCACTTGAATATTGCAGGCTGGGGGAGGAAGTCTCCTCATCTCTCGCTACGTATCAGCTGGACTTGGTCCTGTACGGGAAAACCTTTGATTTTGTAAGCCCGAGATGTGCTGGTGTGGATAAATGTTGACCACAAACACATGACACCTGTGGGTGACATTGTTATCACCAGGAAAGATGAGGTCACCTACCTAGTTTCCATTCTAGAGGCTAATCTTTCCTGTGATAAAATGGCAACCAAGGTAATCAAAAAGGTCAACCAACGAACGACATTTCTCTACAGAATCTCCTCTCTGGTCAACAAAAGCACCATGAAGATTCTAGCGGGAACTCTCGTTCAACCCTTTTTCGATTACGCTTGCACCTCCTGGTACCCTAGCACCTCCAAAACCCTTAAATCTAGACTCCAAACATCCCAGAACAAGCTAGTCAGGTTACTTCTAGACCTCCACCCCAGATCACACCTCACTCCAATTTAGTCTCCTCATCTCTCGCTACGTATCAGCTGGACTTGGTCCTGTACGGGAAAACCTTTGATTTTGTAAGCCCGAGATGTGCTGGTTTGGATAAATGTTGACCACAAACACATGACACCTGTGGGTGACATTGTTATCACCAGGAAAGATGAGGTCACCTACCTAGGTTCCATTCTAGAGGCTAATCGTTCCTGTGAAGTCTCCTTATCTCTCGCTACGTATCAGCTGGACTTGGTCCTGTACGGGAAAACCTTTGATTTTGTAAGCCTGAGATGTGCTGGTGTGGATAAATGTTAACCACAAACACATGACACCTGTGGGTGACATTGTGATCACCAGGAAAGATGAGGTCACCTACCTAGGTTCCATTCTAGAGGCTAATCTTTCCTGTGAAGTCTCCTCATCTCTCGCTACGTATCAGCTGGACTTGGTCCTGTACGGGAAAACCTTTGATTTTGTAAGCCCGAGATGTGCTGGTGTGGATAAATGTTGACCACAAACACATGACACCTGTGGGTGACATTGTTATCACCAGGAAAGATGAGGTCACCTACCTAGGTTCCATTCTAGAGGCTAATCTTTCCTGTGATAAAATGGCAACCGAGGTAATCAAAAAGGTCAACAAACGAACGACATTTCTCTACAGAATCTCCTCTCTGGTCAACAAAAGCACCATGAAGATTCTCGTTCAACCCTTTTTCGATTACGCTTGCACCTCCTGGTACCCTAGCACCTCCAAAACCCTTAAATCTAGACTCCAAACATCCCAGGACAAGCTAGTCAGGTTACTTCTAGACCTCCACCCCAGATCCCACCTCACTCCTACCCACTTCTCCAAAGTGGGCTGGCTCAGGGTGGAGGACAGCGTAAAACAACTTGCACTGAGCCTAGTCTATAAAATCCGCTACACCTCCCTGATACCGAAGTACATGTCAAACTACTTCCTTAGGTCTGGTTCACACCAACGGCGCTTGCCGCGCTTTAAAGTGGCGAGCAAAGCGCCGTCATTTTTGTCAATTTTTCCACGAATATCCCGATCCCCGAAGTAATGTTATGCTTTGATACGCTCTGATACGAATTGTTGTCAGTATACTGTTTTCCACACATTTTTTATATTCATTTATTTTTTCAATTTCTCTTTTTTTTTCGTTATATCATGTTTTATATCTTCATTTCTTTTATTTCTTTGTCATCTTAATAAATATCTATCTTTCATTTCTTATGCTAGCTTTGCTGAGCTTTGTCACGCTTTGTTACCGTTCCTCACGATTTGATGCCGCTTTGATACGCTTTAAATCACGCTTTGACACGTTTTATTACGCTTTATTGAACTTTATTACGCTTTGATGCGATTATTATTTTGTGAATTTGGTGAATAAATTGCGTGCGCACACATAATATAATAAAAAAGAGAAATATGACAAAAGAATAAGAAAAAAATGTGGAAAAACTCAGTATACTAAGTTTTCCCCACATTTTTTTGATTTATCTATTTATTTGATTTCTCTCTTTGTTTTATTATGTACAAGATAAAACACATAATGTAATAAAAAAGAGAAATATGATAAACAAATAAGTTAAAAAAAAATGTGAAAAACTCAGTATACTAAGTTTTCCCCACATTTTTTAGATGTATCTATTTATTTGATTTCTCTTTTTGTTTTATTATATACAAGATAAAACACATAATGTAATAAAAAAGAGAAATATGATAAACAAATAAGTTTAAAAAAAAGGGAAAAACTCAGTGTACTAAGTTTTCCCCACATTTTTTAGATTTATCTATTTATTTGATTTCTCTTTTTGTTTTATTATGTACAAGATAAAACACATAATGTAATAAAAAAAGAGAAATATGATAAACAAATAAGTTTAAAAAATGTGAAAAACTCAGTATACTAAGTTTTCCCCACATTTTTTAGATGCATCTATTTATTTGATTTCTCTTTTTGTTTTATTATATACAAGATAAAACACATAATGTAATAAAAAAGAGAAATATGATAAACAAATAAGTAAAAAAAAATGGGAAAAACTCAGTATACTGTTTTCCACCCATTTTTTATATTCATTTATTTTTTCAATTTCTCTTTTTTTTTTCGTTATATCATGTTTTATATCTTCATTTCTTTTATTTCTTTGTCATCTTAATAAATATCTATCTTTCATTTCTTATGCTAGCTTTGCTGAGCTTTGTCACGCTTTGTTACCGTTCCTCACGATTTGATGCCGCTTTGATACGCTTCAAATCACGCTTTGACACGTTTTATTACGCTTTATTGAACTTTATTACGCTTTGATGCGATTATTATTTTGTGAATTTGATGAATAAATTGCGTGCGCACACATAATATAATAAAAAAGAGAAATATGACAAAAGAATAAGAAAAAAATGTGGAAAAACTCAGTATACTAAGTTTTCCCCACATTTTTTAGATTTATCTATTTATTTGATTTCTCTTTTTGTTTTATTATGTACAAGATAAAACACATAATGTAATAAAAAAGAGAAATATGATAAACAAATAAGTTTACAAAAATGTGAAAAACTCAGTATACTAAGTTTTCCCCACATTTTTTAGATTTATCTATTTATTTGATTTCTCTTTTTGTTTTATTATGTACAAGATAAAACACATAATGTAATAAAAAAGAGAAATATGATAAACAAATAAGTTTACAAAAATGTGAAAAACTCAGTATACTAAGTTTTCCCCACATTTTTTAGATTTATCTATTTATTTGATTTCTCTTTTTGTTTTATTATGTACAAGATAAAACACAATGTAATAAAAAAAGAGAAATATGATAAACAAATAAGTTTAAAAAAATGTGAAAAACTCAGTATACTAAGTTTTCCCCACATTTTTTAGATGTATCTATTTATTTGATTTCTCTTTTTGTTTTATTATATACAAGATAAAACACATAATGTAATAAAAAAGAGAAATGTGATAAACAAATAAGTTTAAAAAAAATGGGAAGAACTCAGTATACTAAGTTTTCCCCACATTTTTTAGATGTATCTATTTATTTGATTTCTCTTTTTGTTTTATTATGTACAAGATAAAACACATAATGTAATAAAAAAGAGAAATATGATAAACAATAAGTTTAAAAAAATGGGAAAAACTCAGTATACTAAGTTTTCCCCACATTTTTTAGATTTATCTATTTATTTGATTTCTCTTTTTGTTTTATTATGTACAAGATAAAACACACAATGTAATAAAAAAGAGAAATATGATAAACAAATAAGCAAAAAAAAATGGGAAAAACTCAGTATACTGTTTTCCACACATTTTTTATATTCATTTATTTTTTCAATTTCTCTTTTTTTCCGTTATATCATGTTTTATATCTTCATTTCTTTTATTTCTTTGTCATCTTAATAAATATCTATCTTTCATTTCTTATGCTAGCTTTGCTGAGCTTTGTCACGCTTTGTTACCGTTCCTCACGATTTGATGCCGCTTTGATACGCTTTAAATCACGCTTTGACACGTTTTATTACGCTTTATTGAACTTTATTACGCTTTGATGCGATTATTATTTTGTGAATTTGGTGAATAAATTGCGTGCGCACACATAATATAATAAAAAAGAGAAATATGACCAAAGAATAAGAAAAAAATGTGAAAAACTCAGTATACTAAGTTTTCCCCACATTTTTTAGATCAATCTATTTATTTGATTTCTCTTTTTGTTTTATTATGTACAAGATAAAACACATAATGTAATAAAAAAGAGAAATATGATAAACAAATAAGTTTACAAAAATGTGAAAAACTCAGTATATTAAGTTTTCCCCACATTTTTTAGATGTATCTATTTATTTGATTTCTCTTTTTGTTTTATTATGTACAAGATAAAACACATAATGTAAGAAAAAAGAGAAATATGATAAACAAATAAGTTTACAAAAATGTGAAAAACTCAGTATACTAAGTTTTCCCCACATTTTTTAGATGTATCTATTTATTTGATTTCTCTTTTTGTTTTATTATATACAAGATAAAACACATAATGTAATAAAAAAGAGAAATATGATAAACAAATAAGTTAAAAAAAAATGGGAAAAACTCAGTATACTGTTTTCCACACATTTTTTATATTCATTTATTTTTTCAATTTCTCTTTTTTTTTCGTTATATCATGTTTTATATCTTCATTTCTTTTATTTCTTTGTCATCTTAATAAATATCTATCTTTCATTTCTTATGCTAGCTTTGCTGAGCTTTGTCACGCTTTGTCGCGCTTTGATACGCTCTCAGCGCTTTATTCCATTCTTGACAGAGCGCCGAATTTTTTTAAACCGTTTAAAAAATGTTGGCGAACTTGCCGCATGAATTATTTCCCACGATCCATTACGACCCTCACGCTTTAATCACGCTTTGTTACGCTTTAACGCCGCTTTGCATGCCGCTTTAAAGCGCCGTCAAAGCGCCGTTGGTGTGAACCTAGCATTAACGTAAATGACCGCCATAACCACAACACCAGGGGGAGCTCCACAAACCACGTTAAAGCCAGATTCTGATCTAACAAAGGTCTTAGCTCATTCTCCTTCTATGCCACATCAATATGGAATGCACTCCCAACAGGTGTAAAAGAAAGGGCATCTCTATCCTCCTTCAGAACCGCACTAAAAGAACACCTTCAGACAACTTCAACCCTTGACTAACACCCTCCCCCCTCCACATCCCACCTCCCCAGATTGTAAATAATCAAATGTATATACTTGTTCTTATGCTTTCTAAACTCACTTTGTTCACTGCTCTCTGTACATATCCTACCAAGTCAGACCTACACTGTTTCAATGTCCATTTCTCTGATGATACAATTGTTGATGACTGAAGTGCTGATATCAACCCCCCCTCCACAACCCACACCAAGAGAAATTGAAAAAATAAATGAATATAAAAAATGTGTAAAAAACAGTATACTGAGTTTTTCCCATTTTTTTTTACTTATTTGTTTATCATATTTGTCTTTTGTGAATAATGTCAATAATTCAATGTATATACTTGTGTGATGACAGTATTATGATGATAGTGTATATTTGTACCATGAATTGATTAACCCCGACTTAAACAAGTTGAAAAACTTATCGGGGTGTTACCATTTAGTGGTCAATTGTACGGAATATGTACTGTACTGTGCATTCTACTAATAAAAGCTTCAAATCAAATAAAAAAAACCTGTGGACCTGAATGCCTTTTAGCTGCATGGAATTCAACCCTCAAACATGCACTGATGTTCTTCAAGGTTGCAAATGATGGGACTATGACTGTAATGGTACCAGGTTTGTCCCCATACAAATATATTGGCGCCGGTACCAAATGCATTTCGATACGTTAAAAAACTAAAGGGGACCACAAAAAATGTCATTATTGTATTAACAAGTGTTATGATACATGAAACATATGTTTATTATTGTAATTTAGTCCTTAAATAAAATAGACAACTTGTCTTTTAGTAGTAAGTAAACAAACAAAGACTCCTAATTAGTCTGCAGTAACATGTTGTGTCATTTATACACCTGTTATTTTGTCTACATTATGAGGGACAAACTGTAAACATTGTGTTAGAATAATTGTTTGTAAGTTATCACAAAAAACTTTGTGTTGAAATGAGTTCCAGGCAAGAAGACAAAAGCTGTCTTTGAAACCTACCAAGGGTAAGGCTCGTAAAACTCCACTGTGTAGGGGGGTGGGGGGGGGGGGGAGCAAGATGAAGGTGTTCCTGCGTTCTTTCATGTATGGTAATCAACAGAAAGATATTGTTCTAACCCAAGGATTTCAAAGTGGAGAGATGACAGGATCGGCCCAATTTCCAGACGACCTCTTTTTGAACTATTTTACGAACTCTTTTTGAACTGACCTTTTCTGTGAATTGTTAAGGACCTTTTCTGTGAACTTTTTGCGACCTTTGTCCTTTGGTAACAGTGGTGGCCATGTGGTCGGGGAGGGTCCGAAATAAAAGAAGGAGGCATGCAATCTTTTCGCATAGCGTGCTGAGATACTGTACAAGGGTACAGTGTACAGACGACTCTCCTCAATATGGAGTCCAAATTGAATTATGTCTCTGTTTAAATAAATGATAAATGGGTTATACTTGAATAGCACTTTTTCTACCTTTAAGGTACTCAAAGCTTAGTATTTCCACATTCACCCATTCACACACTGGTGGCTAACCAGCACGGGTGAGCAAGGGTGAAGTGTCTTGCCCAAGGACACAATGGACGTGACTAGGATTGATTGATTGATTGAGACTTGTATTAGTAGGTTGCACAGTGAAGTACATATTCCGTACAATTGACCACTAAATGGTAACACCCGAATAAGTTTTTCAACTTGTTTAAGTCGGGGTCCACTTAAATTGATTCATGATACAGATATATACTATCATATATACTATCATCATAATACAGTCATCAGACAAAATAATCACATTGAATTATTTACAATCAGGGGTGTGGATGGTAGAAGGTAGGGATTGAACCCCAGTAACCAGCAACCCTCCGATTGCTGGCACGGCCACTCTACCAACTTCGCCACGCCGTCCCCGTTTAATTCTTTGCCTCTTGTCTTGTTTAATAGATTTGCTTATTTTCTGTTTTAACATGTTCTATCTACACTAATAATAATAATCACTTATTCTTCTCTTCTTTGATACTTTACATTAGTTTTGGATGATACTACACATTTAGGTATCGATGCGATACCAAGTAGTTACAGGATCATACATTGGTCATATTCAAAGTCCTCATGTGTCCTGGGACATATTTACTGACTTTATAAACATAATATGAACTTTTTAAAAATGAAAAAAGATTTTGTGACGATAAGAAATATCGATGTAATCGTAGTAGTATCGACTAGATACGCTCTTGTACTTGGTATCATTACAGTGGATGTCAGGTGTAGATCCACCCATGGCATTTGTTTACATTGTGACGCCGGTGAGCTATTGTATCCTCCTACGGTGTGTCGTGAAGCATGTTTAGCTACTCCTCGTCCTCCAGTGATAATAATACTTGTAAGAAACTCACTTTATTTGTCGCCATGGAGACAAAGATTAGTGATTTAGTTAAAGCACCTCTTCCTGAGGACGTTTCAGTGTTATAACTTCACCTTTATCTTTACTTTTTACATCAAAATGCATCCATTCTCCCTTTTCTGTGTACACACTGTGTCTGCTTGTAAGTACTCTGTGTGTGCGCGCTGCCGAACATGCTCCTCTGCTCCTAAAACCAGCAATGTCACCACGTGATGACGCGCCGTTTATAAAAAAAAGGGGGAGTGAACCAGTACTTTTTAGAGGCGGTATAGTATTGAATAAGATTCATTAGTACGGACGTACTATACTAGTACTGGTATGCCGTACAAGCCTAAAAGGTAATGAATATAAATATTAGAAGGACATGGTGTGGTCACAACAAGACAACAAGTACACAAGATAAGAGAGGAATAAAAGTTTGCATACCTGTGCTGGAACATCAAGCTGCTGCTGATACACAACACTTGACTAAGTTACTCAGTTCCCATATGGACCGTGTGTGTGTGTGTGTGTGTGTGTGTGTGTGTGTGTGTGTGTGTGTGTGTGTGTGTGTGTGTGTGTGTGTGTGTGTGTGTGTGTGTGTGTGTGTGTGTGTGTGTGTGTGTGTGTGTGTGTGTGTGTGTGTGTGTGTGTGTGTGTGTGTGTTCTGGCAATGCTTACTTAATAGGGACACAGTCATCTTTAGGGGACCTCTGACGGTATGGGGACCAAAAAAAACAGGTCCCCTAAAGGGAAACCTTTTTAAATGGAAATGCCCCCCCCTCGACCTCAAAGAACTGCTCACCCCCCAATCCTCCACACGACACCTCCGCTCCGGACAGGCTAACCTCCGAGGACAAAGCTACGAACAATGAGAGACTGGGCTTTCTGCTCCGCCGCTCCCAGTCTGTGGAACGCTCTCCCTGACCACCTGTCGGCACCACAGACTGTGGATGCTTTTAAAAAAGGCTTAAAAACACTTTTTTTTTTTTTTTTTTAAAGTAGGGATGTAAATGCGTTAAAATGTAATATCGGAAATTATCGGTATCGTTTTTTTTATTATCTGTATCTGTTTTTTTTTTGTTTTTTTTATTAAATCAACATAAAAAACACAAGATACACTTACAATTAGTGCACCAACCCAAAAAACCTCCCTCCCCCCATTTCTTTCTGTTATCAATATTCTGGTTCCTACATTATATATCAATATATATCAATACAGTCTGCAAGGGATACAGTCCGTAAGCACACATGATTGTGTACTAACCTTTAACAGTTAATTTTACTCATTTTCATTAATTACTAGTTTCTATGTAACTGTTTTTATATTGTTTTACTTTCTTTTTTATTCAAGAAAATGTTTTTAATTTAGTTATCTTATTTATTTTTTTTTTTTTTTAAAGTACCTTATCTTCACCATACATGGTTGTCCAAATTAGGCATAATAATGTGTTAATTCCACGACTGCATATATCGGTTGATATCGGTATCGGTTGATATCGGTATCGGTAATTAAAGAGTTGGACAATATTGGAATATCGGATATCGGCAAAAAGCCATTATCGGACATCCCTAAAAAAAAGCCTTTTTTTAGATATATGCATACTAGTTTTAGCTATTTGTGACTGTTCTAGTTTTTATTTTTATTATCTTTTTATTTTTTTTAATACACTGTAGCACTTTGAGGTTGTTTACTCAATGTAAAGTTCTTTTTTTTTTACAAATAAAAAAATATATACACTACCGTTCAACAGTTTGGGGTCACCCAAACAATTTTGTGGAATATCCTTCATTTCTAAGAACAAGAATAGACTGTCGAGTTTCAGATGAAAGTTCTCTTTTTCTGGCCATTTTGAGCGTTTAATTGACCCCACAAATGTGATGCTCCAGAAACTCAATCTGCTGAAAGGAAGTTTTGTAGCTTCTGTAACGAGCTAAACTGTTTTCAGATGTGTGAACGTGATTGCACAAGGGTTTTCTAATCATCAATTAGCCTTCTGAGCCAATGAGCAAACACATTGTACCATTAGAACACTGGAGTGATAGTTGCTGGAAATGGGCCTCTATACACCTATGTAGATATTGCACCAAAAACCAGAAATTTGCAGCTAGAATAGTCATTTACCACATTAGCAATGTATAGAGTGTATTTCTTTAAAGTTAAGACTAGTTTAAAGTTATCTTCATTGAAAAGTACAGTGCTTTTCCTTCAAAAATAAGGACATTTCAATGTGACCCCAAACTTTTGAACGGTAGTGTATTATAAATGATAGTCAGGTCCATTCTGAAGATGCCTAAGTGATTTTTAAACTTAAGGGCCGAACCGGAAGCTCTCCAAAACCGGGAATGGCAAAGCTTTGAAGTTCTATGTGTACAAGCGCATTATGGCCTACAAAAGGAGATACTGGTAAAATAGTAGATTAAGAGATAATCAGCAAGACTGGTTAAGTAGAACAGTTTTATATGTTATTTATGTTCAATGTTGTTCAAAATAAAAAGTACAAATAAAAGTTTAAATGAGTTTGTATTTTATTTCTGTGGTTTAAGGTAAGATAAGATAATCCTTTATTGATCCCACAACAGGGAAATGTGGGTTACGTGTTTCAAATATTGAGAAAATTAATTTTTTTGAAAAGTTTGTTATCCTGGCATTAATAGTACTGTGATTCTGTATGGCATCCATCCTTAGTTAAAACTAGTATATTTTTCCAAAAACAAAATCTGGTTTAGTGTTCCTTAGGATGACATTTTCATACTGCATGATTATAAAACATTATCACCTTAAAGTATGATTCACATTCAGAATGTTCCATCCTTCTATATATGCTAGTTGGAGTGGCAGACAACTTCATTACTGCTAAACAGCAGTTTTCAATTGATTGATTGATTGAGATTTTTATTAGTAGGTTGCACAGTGAAGTACATATTCCGTACAATTGACCACTAAATGGTAACACCCGAATAAGTTTTTCAACTTGTTTAAGTCGGGGTCCACTTAAATTGATTCATGATACAGATATATACTATCATATATACTATCATCATAATACAGTCATCACACAAGATAATCACATTGAATTATTTACATTATTTACAATCAGGAGTGTGGAGGAGGGGTGGGGGGGGGGGGGGTATGGACATCAAGTAGTGGACATAGAGAGAGAGAGAGAGAGAGAGAGAGAGAGAGAGAGATCAGAAGGCATAAGAAAAAGAATCTGCATTTGATTGTTTACATTTGATTATTAGCAATCCGGGGAGGGTGTTAGTTTAGGGTTGTAGCTGCCTGGAGGTGAACTTTTATAGCGGTTTTGAAGGAGGATAGAGATGCCCTTTCTTTTATACCTGTTGGGAGCGCATTCCACATTGATGTGGCATAGAAAGAGAATGAGTTAAGACCTTTGTTAGTTCGGAATCTGGGTTTAACGTGGTTAGTGGAGCACCCCCTGGTGTTGTGGTTATGGCGGTCATTTACGTTAAGGAAGTAGTTTGACATGTACTTCGGTATCAGGGAGGTGTAGCGGATTTTATAGACTAGGCTCAGTGCAAGTTGTTTAACTCTGTCCTCCACCTTGAGCCAGCCCACTTTAGAGAAGTGGGTAGGAGTGAGGTGGGATCTGGGGTGGAGGTCTAGAAGTAACCTGACTAGCTTGTTCTGAGATGTTTGGAGTTTAGATTTGAGGGTTTTGGAGGTGCTAGGGTACCAGGAGGTGCATGCGTAATCGAAAAAGGGTTGAACGAGAGTTCCCGCCAGAATCCTCAAGGTGCTTTTGTTGACCAGAGAGGAAATTCTGTAGAGAAATCTCGTTCGTTGGTTAACCTTTTTGATTACCTTGGTTGCCATTTTATCACAGGAAAGGTTAGCCTCTAGAATGGAACCTAGGTAGGTGACCTCATCTTTCCTGGTGATGACACTGTCACCTACTTTTATGGTGAAGTGATTGACTCTCTTAAGTTTGATGTGGGACCCAAACAGGATGGATTCTGTTTTACCCAAGTGGATGGATAGCTTGTTGTCAGCGAGCCAGGTGCAAATTCTACAGAGCTCAGCACTGAGGATTTTCTCCACCTGTGACTTGTCCTTGCCGGATACCAGCAGGGCAGAGTCATCCGCAAACAAAAACAATTCACAGTCACATGCCGATGACATGTCGTTTATGTATATTAGGAACAGTAAAGGTCCCAATATACTGCCTTGGGGGACTCCACAGTTCACCGAGAGGGGGGGGGACACGGTGCCGTTCACCTCTACCACCTGCTCCCTCCCCTCCAAGTAAGACTGCATCCAGCTCCAAGAGGTTTTGTTAAATCCGATTGCTCTGAGCTTATCCAACAGTATAGCGTGGTTAACGGTGTCAAAGGCCTTCTGAAGGTCCAGCATGACCATGCCGCAGTATTTGCCCGCGTCCACCTCATGTTTGATGTGGTCGGTCAGATAGAGAAGGCATGTGTCAGTGGAGTGGTTAGTTCTGAAGCCGGATTGGAATTTGTACATGAGTTTATTAGTGGCAAGGTAACTATCGACCTGTTCATAAACTATTTTCTCCATTACTTTCGAAATGGAGCTGAGAATAGAAACAGGTCGGTAGTTGCCAGGTTCCAATTTGCTTCCTTTTTTAAAGAGGGGAGTTACTCTTGCTATCTTAAAATCTTTTGGTACTTGGCCTTGTGTAATTGATAGGTTTATTATGTGCGTGATGATCGGGGCAATGATGGAGGCAGAGTCCCTGAGGAATCTGGAGGGAATATTATCAAGACCGGTGGCCTTGTTAGGGTGGAGCGCGCTCAATTTTTTAAACACCTCATCAGCTGTGACCATTTCTAATTTGAAATCATTGTTGGATACTCCTAGCTTTCTGTAGAAGGCTTTAATGTGTTCAACACCAAAGCGACCAGAGTGGTGGGACAGCTTGTTGACAAGAGTTGCAGCTATGCTGGTGAAAAAGGCGTTAAGTCTGCTAGCTACCTCCATTTTGTCTGTAATGAGGGAGTCACCCTCCTTGATGCTGATGTTGGTGAGTCTTGTTTTAAGTTTCTGGCTGCAACCAGGAAGCTGGTTGTTGAGAATTTTCCAGAGCTCACGTGGCTTATTTGTGTTTTCCTCTATTTTGTCGTTAATGTAATTTTTTTTTAAGGATTTAGTCAGGTTGGTTGACTTATTTCTTAATTTATTGCATTGCTTTTTGAGAGTTGAAAGGAGTAATTTGAGGTTGATATTATTGGGTTGTTTATCTACTTCTGTTTTACATTTTTGGTATTCAGAGTATTTCCTGTCTCTGTCTTTTATGGCAGCTAATAGGTCCGGATTCATCCATGGTTCCGAGCGGGCTTTGATCCTGACTGTTTTCACGGGAGCCATGTCATTTAGTATCTTTAGGAACGCCGTTTTGAAGCGATCCCAAGCGACATCGACCAGGTTGCTCGCGAGCACAGGGGACCAGTCCCACTCATCTAATTTTAAATTGAAATTGTCATTGGAGTATTGGAGTTACTTGTCACAGAAGATGCAGGATTTGTGTGTGTGTGTGTGTGTGTGTGTGTGTGTGTGTGTGTGTGTGTGTGTGTGTGTGTGTGTGTGTGTGTGTGTGTGTGTGTGTGTGTGTGTGTGTGTGTGTGTGTGTGTGTGTGTGTTCTTGTATTTCTAGCCTTCTTGAGACATGAAGAAGGAAAAGTATCTTCCATATGAGGAGGTGACATAAATCATGGTCCCAATAACAATGCATCTAATAGACAATGTCTCATTTGCACCCCTGCTGGTCAAAATGAGGGTGGTCCCAAAAAGGAGGCATTTTTGTGTGTCGCTTTTAAAAGTGCTCCCCCTCTGGTCAACATATGAAATGACAAGTGTGTGTAAAAATGTGAAGTGCTCCCCCTCTGGTCAACATATGTAATAACAAGTGTGTGTAAAAAATTTAAGTGCTCCCCATCTGGTCAACATATGAAATAACAAGTGTGTAAGAAATTGGCCTTTGGCCAAAATTAATTGAAAAAAAAAAAAAAATATATATATATATATATAGAGAGAGAGAGAGACATACTGTATTAACTTGATGTAAATAATGACGATTAAAAAACAATTACAAAAAAAAATATTAACTAAAAGCTTACATTTTTTATATTTGCATAGTATGTATATATTATTAATGTTGTAAATACACATCTTTATAGATCTAGAAAGGGTGGTCCTAAAGAGGTAAGCATGGACTGTGTGTCACTTTTAAAAGTGCTCCCCCTCTGGTCAACATATGAAATGACAAGTGTGTGTAAAAATGTGAAGTGCTCCCCATCTGGTCAATATATGAAATAACAAGTGTGTGTAAAAATGTGAAGCGCTCCCCCTCTGGTCAACATATGAAATGACAAGTGTGTGTAAAAATGTGAAGTGCTCCCCCTCTGGTCAACATATGAAATAACAAGTGTGTGTAAGAAATTGGCCTTTGGCCAAAATTAATTGAAAAAAATAAAATAAATATATATATATATATATATATATATATATATATATATATATATATATATATATATATATATATATATATATATATATATATATATATAGAGAGAGAGAGAGAGAGAGAGAGAGAGAGAGAGAGAGAGAGAGAGAGAGAGAGAGAGACATACTGTATTAACTTGATGTAAATAATGACGATTAAAAAACAATTACAAAAAAAATAATGAACTAAAAGCTTACATTTTTTACATTTGCATAGTATGTATATATTATTAATGTTGTAAATACACATCTTTATAGATCTAGAAAGGGTGGTCCTAAAGAGGTAAGCATGGACTGTGTGTCGCTTTTAAAAGTGCTCCCCCTCTGGTCAACATATGAAATGACAAGTGTGTGTAAAAATGTGAAGTGCTCCCCATCTGGTCAACATATGAAATAACAAGTGTGTGTAAAAATGTGAAGTGCTCCCCATCTGGTCAACATATGAAATAACAAGTGTGTGTAAAAATGTGAAGTGCTCCCCATCTGGTCAATATATGAAATAACAAGTGTGTGTAAAAATGTGAAGTGCTCCCCATCTGGTCAACATGTGAAATGACAAGTGTGTGTAAAAATGTGAAGTGCTCCCCCTCTGGTCAATATATGAAATAACAAGTGTGTGTAAAAATGTGAAGTGCTCCCCCTCTGGTCAACATATGAAATGACAAGTGTGTGTAAAAATGTGAAGTGCGCCCCATCTGGTCAACATATGAAATAACAAGTGTGTGTAAAAAATTGGCCTTTGGCCAAAATTAATTTAAAATAATAAATAAATATGTATATAGAGACATACTGTATTAACTTGATGTAAATAATGAAGATTAAAAAACAATTACAAAAACAATTATTAACTAAAAGTTTACCTTTTTTATATTTGCATAGTATGTATATATTATTAATGTTGTAAATAGACATCTTTATAGATCTAGAAAGGGTGGTCCTAAAGAGGTAAGTAAGCATGGACTGTGTGTCACTTTTAAAAGTGCTCCCCCTCTGGTCAACATATGAAATGACAAGTGTGTGTAAAAATGTGAAGTGCTCCCCATCTGGTCAACATATGAAATGACAAGTGTGTGTAAAAATGTGAAGTGCTCCCCCTCTGGTCAATATATGAAATAACAAGTATGTGTAAAAATGTGACGTGCTCCCCCTCTGGTCAACATATGAAATGACAAGTGTGTGTAAAAATGTGAAGTGCTCCCCATCTGGTCAACATATGAAATGACAAGTGTGTGTAAAAATGTGAAGTGCTCCCCCTCTGGTCAATATATGAAATAACAAGTGTGTGTAAAAATGTGAAGTGCTCCCCCTCTGGTCAACATATGAAATGACAAGTGTGTGTAAAAATGTGAAGTGCGCCCCATCTGGTCAACATATGAAATAACAAGTGTGTGTAAAAATGTGAAGTGTTCCCCATCTGGTCAACATATGAAATAACAAGTGTGTGTAAGAAATTGTCTTTTGGCCAAAATTAATTGAAAAAAATAAATAAATATATGTATATAGAGACATACTGTAATGATCTAAATAATGAATATTACAAAACAATTACCAAAAAAAATGATGAACTAAAAGCTTACCTTTTTTATATTTGCATAGTATGTATATATTATTAATGTTGTAAATACACATCTTTATAGGTCTAGAAAGGGTGGTCCTAAAGAGGTAAGCATGGACTGTGTGTCGCTTTTAAAAGTGCTCCCCCTCTGGTCAACATATGAAATAACAAGTGTGTGTAAAAATGTGAAGTGCACCCCATCTGGTCAACATATGAAATAACAAGTGTGTGTAAAAATGTGAAGTGCTCCCCATCTGGTCAATATATGAAATAACAAGTGTGTGTAAAAATGTGAAGTGCTCCCCCTCTGGTCAACATATGAAATTACAAGTGTGTGTAAAAATGTGATGTGCTCCCCATCTGGTCAACATATGAAATAACAAGTGTGGGTAAAAATGTGACGTTTTCCCCATCTGGTCAACATATGAAATAACAAGTGTGTGTAAGAAATTGGCTTTTGGCCAAAATTAATTTAAAATAATAAATATATGTATATAGAGACATACTGTATTAACTTGATGTAAATAATGAAGATTAAAAAACAATTACAAAAAAAATAATGAACTAAAAGCTTACATTTTTTATATTTGCATAGTATGTATATATTATTAATGTTGTAAATACACATCTTTATAGATCTAGAAAGGGTGGTCCTAAAGAGGTAAGCATGGACTGTGTGTCGCTTTTAAAAGTGCTCCCCCTCTGGTCAACATATGAAATGACAAGTGTGTGTAAAAATGTGAAGTGCTCCCCATCTGGTCAACATATGAAATGACAAGTGTGTGTAAAAATGTGACGTTTTCCCCATCTGGTCAACATATGAAATAACAAGTGTGTGTAAGAAATTGGCCTTTGGCCAAAATTAATTTAAAAAAATAAATAAATATATGTATATAGAGACATACTGTATTAACTTGATGTAAATAATGAAGATTAAAAAACAATTACAAAAAAAAATTAACTAAAAGCTTACCTTTTTTATATTTGCATAGTATGTATATATTATTAATGCTGTAAATACACATCTTTATAGATCTAGAAAGGGTGGTCCTAAAGAGGTAAGCATGGACTGAGTGTCGCTTTTAAAAGTGCTCCCCCTCTGGTCAACATATGTAATAACAAGTGTGTGTAAAAATGTGAAGTGCTCCCCATCTGGTCAACATATGAAATAACAAGTGTGTGTAAAAATGTGAAGTGCTCCCCCTCTGGTCAATATATGAAATAACAAGTGTGTGTAAAAATGTGAAGTGCTCCCCCTCTGGTCAACATATGAAATGACAAGTGTGTGTAAAAATGTGAAGTGCTCCCCATCTGGTCAACATATGAAATAACAAGTGTGTGTAAGAAATTGGCTTTTGGCCAAAATTAATTGAAAAAAAAAAATAAATATATGTATATAGAGACATACTGTATTAACTTGATGTAAATAATGAAGATTACAAACCAATTACAAAAAAAATAATGAACTAAAAGCTTACCTTTTTTATATTTGCATAGTATGTATATATTATTAATATTGTAAATAGACATCTTTATAGATCTAAAAAGGGTGGTCCTAAAGAGGTAAGCATGGACTGTGTGTCGCTTTTAAAAGTGCTCCCCCTCTGGTCAACATATGAAATGACAAGTGTGTGTAAAAATGTGAAGTGCTCCCCATCTGGTCAAAATATGAAATAACAAGTGTGTGTAAAAATGTGAAGTGCTCCCCCTCTGGTCAACAAATGAAATGAAAAGTGTGTGTAAAAATGTGAAGTGTTCCCCATCTGGTCAACATATGAAACAACAAGTGTGCGTAAGATATTGGCCTTTGGCCAAAATTAATTTTAAAAAATAAATAAATATATGTATATAGAGACATACTGTATTAACTTGATGTAAATAATGAAGATTAAAAAAACAATTACAAAAACAATTATTAACTAAAAGCTTACCTTTTTTATATTTGCATAGTATGTATATATTATTAATGTTGTAAATACACATCTTTATAGATCTAGAAAGGGTGGTCCTAAAGAGGTAAGCATTTTTGGTGGTCTCAAGAAGGTAACACATACAATAATGTGTGTGTGTGTGTGTGTGTGTGTGTGTGTGTGTGTGTGTGTGTGTGTGTGTGTGTGTGTGTGTGTGTGTGTGTGTGTGTGTGTGTGTGTGTGTGTGTGTGTGTGTGTGTGTGTGTGTGTGTGTGTGTGTGTGTGTGTGTGTGTGTGTGTGTGTGTGTGTGTGTGTGTGATAATTACCAGCACTCGGCTATTGCGTGACATTGCGTTGTCAGTACTTTCTACACACACACAACTGCACACACACTCCCACTCCCACTCCCACAACCTGCCACTCCTA